>NW_027726518.1:0-315 GCF_054177405.1 Leptonychotes weddellii | reverse complement strand
CACCCCCGAGGCAGGAACTTTCTAAAAGATCAAGTCACTTCTGGTTCCAAACAAGATGGGACAGTTGCACAGGCTGCAGACTGATGCCAACCTCAGAGTTATGCCCATTCACTAATACAAGTACTCAGGGAAACTCTTGGAGAAATTCAGGAGGGGGGAAATTGGGGAAAACAGCAGCCTGAGACAGGAGAGGCCTCATGGTTATGAGGTGGGGAGTAATTTGGGGAACAATAAAGTCACTGATAAGTCTTAGAAAAAGCTAAGTTTAGGTTAAGACAAAGGTGAGCACTATTAAATGTATTCTTTTAAACTACC
>NW_027726517.1:0-315 GCF_054177405.1 Leptonychotes weddellii | reverse complement strand
GTGCAGTGGTTACACCTGGGACACGGAGCCCAATGGCCTGGGTGCAGACCTGGCCCTCAGCACACCTTGTGTGGCCTTGAGCTAGTTGCTTCCCCTCCCTGGGTTCTCAGCTGTCAGACAGGGAGGGGCGTGAGAAAGCTGTCCCTGACGCCGAGGGGTGCTCAGGGTCAGCTGTGAGCCGACACAGATCAAGGCCTGGTGCAAGAATGAAAGGTCCTGGTTTATTATGATGACGGCATTCTGATGAAAAGTATACCTGCTAACAGGACTCGGACTTGGCACTTCTATAGCACCGAAAGGAGATGTGTGTCCGAG
>NW_027726516.1:0-315 GCF_054177405.1 Leptonychotes weddellii | reverse complement strand
CTCCATGCCTGAGACGGGAACCCAAGGCCAGCAGCACATGCACATGTCTGAGCGTGCGCACGTGTCTGAGCGTGTCTGAGCGTGCGCGTGTCTGAGCATGTCTGAGCGTGTGCGCTTCTGAGCGTGCGCGTGTCTGAGCGTGTCTGAGTGTGCACGCGTCTCTGAGCATGCGCGCGTCTGAGCGTGCGCGTGTCTGAGCGTGTCTGAGCGTGTCTGAGCGTGCGCGTGTCTGAGCATGTCTGAGCGTGCGCGTCTGAACGTGCACGTGTCTGAGCATGTCAGCGTGCGCGTCTGAGCGTGCACGTCTGAGCATGC
>NW_027726515.1:0-315 GCF_054177405.1 Leptonychotes weddellii | reverse complement strand
TTTTTTTTTTTTTTAAAGATTTTATTTATTTATTTGAGAGAGAGAGAATGAGAGAGAGCACATGAGAGGGGGGAGGGTCAGAGGGAGAAGCAGACTCCCTGCCGAGCAGGGAGCCCGATGTGGGACTCGATCCAGGGACTCCAGGATCATGACCTGAGCCGAAGGCAGTCGCTTAACCAACTGAGCCACCCAGGCGCCCGAGGACTGGATTTCTAACCATCCTAAATCTTGACTTCTTTTTCCTTTTATCTTGAGATCACTCACTTGTCATTTAGTCCCCATTGCTGTGGATGGTTAATTTTATTCAATTTGGGT
>NW_027726514.1:0-315 GCF_054177405.1 Leptonychotes weddellii | reverse complement strand
GAAATCTCGACTTTCTGCTCCGGTCATATAACCTGGGAGAAATCAGTCTCTCTAGGTCTCAGCCCCTATCTGTAAACTGGGTGTGACAATCCCCACCTCCCAGTCATTGTCAGGACTGAAGCTGGAGAAAGCACATCAGTTCGCAGTGTCCTGGCACGCTGCAGGCCCAGGGAGAAGGAGCCACACCCACCCTCCCTTTCCCAGCAGGTACAGATCTCCCTGCTGCCTGCCCCTCTCTGCAGGAGGAACCAAGACCATAAGGGGGCTGAGGCTTGTACCTACTTCGGTACAGAGCAACACACAGGGCCCCCAGAA
>NW_027726513.1:0-315 GCF_054177405.1 Leptonychotes weddellii | reverse complement strand
TGATCTCTAGTCTTCTCGGAGTGGGCCAACCTCTCCCAAGTGAGATAAGGACCCAAATGGGGGACTGAGAATGGAAGAGACAAATGGGCAGTACCCTGACCATAGATAAAAATAGTACTCTGGCCTGAAGTCAGCAGCCCAGGAAACCAACCCATTATCTACAGATTTCCCTTTCAACTTGTAAGATGTCAGACCACCATCTGGAGCATCCAGCCCAGAAGCCTAACCAATAACCTCTGTAGCAATTGGCCCCGAATGACCAGGACATGATTTGTAACTGAGAATGTCCCTGATTTTTTTCCCTATTTGCACCTG
>NW_027726512.1:0-315 GCF_054177405.1 Leptonychotes weddellii | reverse complement strand
CAGAGCCCCGCAGAGCCCCGCAGAGCCCCACAGAACCCCACAGAGTGGCCAGTCTCCCGGAGACTCTGCAGCGGGAAGATGTGGCCAAGGCATCTGCCCAAAGGCCTGTACCTCCATGTCATTGCAGCATCAGGGCCGTGGCACTTGAAGGGTTTCATAGGCGGCACCCCGTGTGAGCAGATGACAGGTCACCGGAGGGAACCCTGCCCCACAGCAACCTGGCACCGGTGAGATCCAGAACTGGGGCTGAGCAGGAAGCCTCCACTTGCCCTCCTCCTGTCTCCTTCCCTCTCACACCACGACGGCTCCCACAGC
>NW_027726511.1:0-315 GCF_054177405.1 Leptonychotes weddellii | reverse complement strand
GACGCTCAACTGACTGAGCCACCCAGGTGCCCCAATAAGATTTTATTATGAAAACGATTGTAAAGAGCACAGCTGGGTGCTTAGAGGAGACACTACTCTCCTGCAAAGAGAGTCAGCTTGGTTTAGAAAAGAATGAATTAGGCATCCTACCAGACCAGGGTTCTCATGTTACACTTCCATTAATATAGCAAGGCGCTTCCCTGGTCTGAGACTTCCTTTCTTCAGCTGTAGAGTAGTACTGATCTTGAGGACTAAGTGAAGTTAAACGAGAAAAGTGTTTCCAGAGGCTAGGAACCATTTCTTTATCTCTTATGC
>NW_027726510.1:0-315 GCF_054177405.1 Leptonychotes weddellii | reverse complement strand
TTGCGTTGCTGCCGTGGTCTGGAGCCAAACCTGCCCTATCTCCAAGGTACACCCATGGGAGAAACCAACAAATATGGAACCAGTCTGTCCCTGAAGTGAGAACTGACACCGGAACGGAAAGGCCAAAAATTGGAATAGAATTCCAACAAACTGATGTGGACACAGAAACCCAGTGGCTATTAGATGGACGGACCAAAGGGGGAACACATCTGATCCTCCAGGAGCAGAGACTGTGCAGCTCGGGTCCATGACCGCCTCAACTTAAAACCTTAGAGCAGGTGGAGAAAATCATTCTCACCGACCAACATCCTTGTT
>NW_027726509.1:0-315 GCF_054177405.1 Leptonychotes weddellii | reverse complement strand
TGTGAACTGGTAAAAACTAGTTTGTTGCCACAGCCAGAGATGAGGTGTTGCTTCGTAAATCCTGCATCACACGTGTGCACGGCGGCCAGCTCTGTGCCGGGGTCACCACGGCAGGTGGGGATCAGCCACGAGGAGCCAAGCCCAGCACTCCAGCCGAGGCTCGAGGGGTAGGGCGCGGGGGTCACAGCCGCCAGGACACCTCCAACATACGTGAGCTACCTCCCAGACTTCTCCCCAGAAAGCTGTTCTCCACAAACCATGCGCATCTGATTAGAGTTGCAAAGCATTATCTTTTCCATTGAAAATTATGCAGAA
>NW_027726508.1:0-5126 GCF_054177405.1 Leptonychotes weddellii | reverse complement strand
AGTTGACCATAGAGTTGAGGGTCCATTTCTGGACAAAGATGCCAGCAATTTCTTAACGCACTATTAAAGAAAGACTCCAGAGGCTTAGGCAGATGCAAATATTGGAGTGGATTTCACATATGCAATCCCCTGTCCAAACCAAGCTCTTCTCTTGGGGCCAGGGATGCTGGTAGGAGCTCCTGTGACTGTAATAGGTTCCTTAATTAGAGTGGGAATGGCACAATCATGAGTGGTTGGTGCCAGGCAATGGTTGCCAGAGTCAGGAGAGTATGGGGGCCAAAAACATAGCATTAGGGATCAGAATGACCTGCTGTGAAATGACTTTCATGGGGGATAATTAATAAATAGATGGGCATCCCACTAAGTTCCCCCATGTAACTATGGAGAAAACAAAACAAAGTAAAAGTTCTATGAACATAAGGCAACCAAAAGAGAGTAATAATCCCTCATCTAATACCCTAATCTAAGCCAGTTCAAAGACTCCAAGGTTTATTGAATAAAGGGGAGACTGAGTAACCTTAAAAAAGGGTCTCCAAGAACATCAGCAGCAAGAACTCTGGATCTTACTCCTAGACTCTCATAAAGGGTCCTGTGGCCACTTTCCAGGATACCTATACAATGGGGAAAGGGAAATATTCACTCTCTTCAGAATTTATTAATCACTGGTGCCTGGCGTAACACTCATTCTTTGGACCCCTTAATAGCATACATTTCACCATTCAAAGCATGGACTTGCTTCTATTATTCTCTATTATTCTCATCTAAAATTATCTATATACCCTCTATTATAGAACCAGTACAGTGCTGTACACATGCCAGTTACAGAGTACTTAATGGGAATGGCTATCCTCAACAGCTAGTAAAACCTACATATGGACTTCTTGACACATAAAGTAAGTACCAAGTGGAAGCATCTGACCATAATATAATATCGAATCCAAATTCATATCCATGAGGAGCTGCAGAAATATGTTCTACCATGGAAAACTTGGGATATGCAGGAGATAGTGATCCTGGTTGTTCACAAAAGAGATGGATCTTAAAGAGTGACAATACAAACATTATCGGATAGTGATTATAATTGTGCTCTCTGTTTTAGATGCAAACTATTTTCCAAAACATAGCCATATAATTCCTTGATCCTGATACTGAGTTACTGCTCTGGCGGTTATTTTTCCTATTATGATTGCAAGGGAAGACCATTCAGTAAGTGGTTCTCCCTTGTTCTAGAATTTGAGGTCTGGCAAGAAAATGATGGCACATTTAAAATGGGTAGTAAAAGACTGCTTACTGATAACACTATTTACAAAGGTCTAGACAGAATTAAAGGGCAGCAAGGAGAGATGTTCTAGTAGCCTGGGGTTAACAATAGCAGGAAGCCATTATCATCCACAGATCTGAAGACTCAAATGGAGGACAGGAGAATAGGACCTGTAGTGGTATGAAGAGCCAGTCAGTGGAAGTTGTGACCTTCAGTGGAGTAATACAGCCATGGCCAACTGAAGGTCTGGTAGGAGAGAGCCAGGGGAAAACACCACCTAGATCTCTTTCCTCCCCACCTTCAATATCCTGCCAGTACCAGTATCTGGTAGCTAAACCCAGCTGGAATCCAGACAGGAAAGGAGCCTTAGAGCTCATCCTCAAAGGCCATAGATCAGGGTGGAGAAGCAGAGAAATCTGATTTATAAGGGGCAGCGAGAGAAACTTCATCATACTTGTCTACTGTAATGATGACATCGTGGGAAAGGGCTGGGAGAGCAGGAAGTGGCAGATTTCCCAGATTACATGGTAAGAGTCACACATGCCAGAGCATGGAAAACAGTCTACACCAGTGCAAGCGCAGCCCCCTCAGGGGGGTTGCAGTGTCCAGTGATCTGGGACAGATCCGAGTACATTTTCAAAAGTGAAGTGCAAGTTGCTGCCCGCACTGCAACCTCTCACAAAGGAAGTGGCATAATGGCAAGCCCATTTTAACTTTTGAGGTGACCTACACATTTAGATGTGCTGTTCTGATGAATTTACCTAGAGAATAGAGATTATCGGCTTAGAGAAGGACCTAGAGCAAGGCAGGGTATCCAGATGGTCCAGGCTAGCAGTCAAATTTTATGACCCGGAGGATCCAATGATGCTTAAAATGTTTGTGCAAGATCAAGATGCTTCACAGAGCCCAGGTGCAACCACACCAGGGCAGCAGGGATCCCATGGGGCCCCAAGGTCATGGGGTTAGGGACCTGGGCCCAGAATGGCAGCAGATGTGGCAGCTGCATCAACTGCATCTGCGGGCTTACAGGCTGCATGCTGAGATGCAGTGGGAGGTCACTTGTCATCTATCCCTGGAGCCCCTCACCACAGCCTCAGCACAAACATTAACTCCACCCTCAGTACAGGACAGGAGCACCACAGCTCAGGCAGTAAACTTTGTCAGTAAATTATTACAAAATAATAGTGGCTGCATGGACATTGCAATAAAACCTATCAGGGAGTTATTTAGATTCTTCAAAGAATTTAGAATCTCCAGCTTGGAAAACTACTGCAATATGGCAAAGCAAGTAGAAATTAAATTTAAAGTTCATGGTTTTCCACAGAAAAGAACACTATTTTCAAAAGAAGCTTCAGTTGAACCAATTATTAATGAGGAAGGCAATTTCAAAATGAATGTTTTCTTTTTAATTGAAAATGCAATGATAGACTGCATAAACAGACATTCTGAATTATAGACAAAGCAGGAAGGCACTTTTGGTTTCTTGTCCAATCTCCACACACCACAGAAAATGTCAGAGGAGACATTAAAATGCCACTGTGCAAATTTACATTTAAAATTCAGACTTACACAAAACTGATTTTAGAAACATGTTCCATGAGAATCAACTTTAGATGTACTAAAATTTATATTTCAAAATAACTCATCAAAAAATCTTTTCCATGTTGTCACAGTCTATAAAATACTCTTAACAGCTCCAGTCACAGTGCCACCCACAGAAAAATATTTCCCCGAATTAAAAAATTATCAAAAATTATTTGCAGTCTAGAAGGGGATTAAGAGGATACTTATCAGGATGAGCACTGAGTAATGTACAGAATTGCTGAATCGCTATATTGTACACCTGAAACTAATATAACACTGTATGTTAACTATACTGGAATTAAAATTCTTAAAAAAATTATTTGCAGTCTTGCATTTGCCAAGAGTGACTGGTGTTGCTTTCATTTCTATTGATTGAAAGTGAACTTACTGTTAGTATAAATTTTGATGACCTAATAAGTGAAATTGCAGAAAATCAAGCCAGAAAAATAGTATAATTAAGATGTCACATTAATTATTAGTATTTATTGTCTTATATAATTTATGGTACCAAAATGGGGTGGTTTTTTTTTTTGCAATTGGTAAGTTTATGTTGTTACTCATGTATCACTTTATCTTTTATAATAAAATATTTTTAAAGAAAAAAGCTTTCTTTTTTTATTGATACCTTTAAACATCACTTTTTTCCTACTTTATGAACAAGGGCTCCACAGTTTCCTTTTACACTGCTCTTGTCAATTATGTAGCCAGCCCTGACAGACAATGCCATTTTCTTTTTATTCTGCCTTGAATGAAGATGTGTTACCTAGAGGTACAGGAATCATTCTGAAATCATGAGAAAATCCAACATATTAAAAATGAACCATCAGAAATAAGAGGAGTCTCTGTTTTTGATATTACCATTGAATTGACACATTGCTCCTAAATTGCCTACCTGTAGATATCCCATATATGTCCAAAGGTAAAATAAAATGCTAATAATTTGAGGTACTATTCATCTACTTTTCTGTAATACCTATGCATCACTCAGAAATCATTCATATGTCCCAGTTTGAAGAGAAATTCCCTGATTCCTTAAAAATTTCCCCCCCGATTCCTTAAAAATTTCCCCCCCTGAAAAAAAATGTCCCCTCCCATGTCATACTCATCCCATTACCAATTATTACATACATTACCACCTTAAATGATCTCATTGTTTGAATGACTGTTTTCTCGGAACTAAATTATGAGAGCTCCATAAGGGTGGAAATATTTTGTCTTATTTACCACTACACACCCATCCCCTGACACAAAGTATCTACTCAAGAAATATTTGTTGAATGAGTGAGTAAATGAATTAATCAAAGACTTCCCTCAGCAAAGACACCAGGCTCAGATCACAGAACAGGAAAGGGAAAAACACCTCTCAATCATTCTCTTCAGCAGTGAGAACAAAAGAACATTTTTCTTCAAATACTTACAAGTGTAAGTTATTGTGGGTTCTAAATTACCTTATCCTTGTTGGTGAGAATACCTCTTACCTAAGTCCAAATGTACCAAACTGGGTTTCTGTGAAGGCAGAGGGAGTCTGTTCTCTCTCCTTCAGAGCTGGACCTGTTGTCATCATGCCACCAGAGGGTACCATCCCACCTGCCACCATTACAAGGCCTCCAGTGTTCCAAATGCTCAACATCCGGGAGAGCAGCTCATGGACACTGATGCATCTAAGATTGTCTTTTGACTATCATTTTTCAGCTGTTGTAGGCACAAACACCTACCAGGGGGCGAAAATCATGATACAAAAACAAAAAGCTCATTATTAGCGCTACCCTTTCCTCCCTGAAGCATAAGGGACTCTCACAACCCATCTTCCCAAACATGCATGTACAATCACTTCTTTATTCCTCCATCCCAACTGGACCCTGAGATGTGTTCCTTCACTTATCTTACTTGTCACCTCAATATTTGTCTCTGCTTTGAATACATGATCCACATCCCACCAGGACCTCCTTGCCACTTCTATTTAGTTGAGTTCAGATTCCTCTTCACAAAAATCCAGTGTTCCCTCATTCACATCAATGTGAATGGGTCAGACTCTCCTCCCCAAGTGACAGAATTAGTTAGATTCAGGTAGGACTACAAATCCAATGGTTTTTCCACCATCACAGATCAGGCACGTGCCACTCAGCAAGGCATTTTAACCAGATGAAGGCCCAGGAGACCACATCAGGGTGATCAGCATTCTGATTTAGTAGTTAGAGATGGCAATTAAAAAATGCAATCTAGAGGGGGGCGGAGCAAGATGGCGGAGGAGTAGGAGACCTGGATTTCGTCTCCTCTCAGG
>NW_027726507.1:0-14288 GCF_054177405.1 Leptonychotes weddellii | reverse complement strand
TGGGTATTGAGGAGGGCACATTCTGCATGGAGCACTGGGTGTTATGCACAAACAATGAATCATGGAACACTTCATCTAAAACTAATGATGTAATGTATGGGGATTAACATAAGAATAAAAAATAAATAAATAAATAAATAAAATAGAAAACAGAAAAACAATAGATATCACTAACATAACCAAATGTGGAGTCTGAAAAAAATCACCAATTTGACAAATGCAAACAAACCATAATGAGATTCCACTTTACACCTAGTGGGTTGGCTACAATTAAAGAATGGAAATTAAATGTTGGCGAGAATGTGGAGAAATTATAACCCTCTCTTTTGCTGGTGGGAATGTAAAATGATGCAGCCACTATGGAAGACAGTTTGGCAGTTCCTGAAAAAGTTAAACATAGAATTATCATATGACCCAGCAATTACACTCCCAAGTATAAACCCAAAGAATTGAAATCAGGGATTCAAGAAGCACTTGAATATTCATGGCAGCACTATTCACAATAGCCAAAGAGTGAAACAACCCAGTCCATCTACAGATGAATAGACAAAGAAAATGTGACATATACATACACAATGGAATATTACTCAGTCATAACGAGAAATGAAGTTTTGATAGATGCATCAAGGAATCCTGAAAATATTATGTATGCTAAGTACAATAAGCCAGCCACAGAAGGACAAATATCATATGATTCACTTATATGAAATGTCTAGAAGGGGTGAATTCATACAGAGAGAAGTAGACTAGAGGTTACCAGGGATCAGGGTGAGGTGAGAACGGGGATCATTGCTTCATAGTTACAGAACTTCTGTTTGGGGTGATGAAAAAGTTTTGGAAATATTTGGCAATAGTCATACAACATTGTAAGTGTAATTAACGCCATTAAACTGTACATTTAAAATGGTTATAATGGAAAATATTATGTTTTACATATATGTCATATATGCATATATATACACAATGAAAAATTAAGAAAAAAAAACAATGTTTGTGATAAGGTGAGGAAATCAACACTCATGCACAGGAATATAAATTGATACTTTCTGGAGGACAGTTGGCAGTATCAAAATTTTAAATATTTGTGGATGGACAAATCTTTTAATTGATTCATAGGACCTGAAACCCACCAAGTCACTTCCCACTGGAAAAGCACAACCATGAGTGGGAAGTTCAGCAGCTCATCACAACCTCTTCCACCCTGTTGGTGGGATTGAGGTGGCAAGGAAGGGGGATAGTATCGAATGAAAACCACTCTCTTCTAATGACTCAAAATTTTATACTAACGGTAGAATGTGGCAAGTAGGAATTTTGTTTCTCTCTTACCTCATTGCATCCCAGGAACAAGACATAGTCTCCAAAAGTATCCTGTATTAATTTATCCCTCTCCTATATTCCAATAAATTGGAAATCCTCCATGACAGTGTACAGGGAGAAAAAACCCCATGATTTGAAACACAACAGAGAACCCATGCTGAAAGCTAAAGAGAGACAGTCAAGGTTGAAGAGCAGAGAAGCAGAGGGATTTAAGAGACTGAAGATCCTCTGGGAAAGAAAAGAAAGAGAGAGCAATTCAGAAACCCAGCGAGGATGTTTGAACAACCCAGGAGTCAAGAAAAACCTTCAGGGCCCATCTACAGTAGGCTCTGTATACATTTGTATATTTGACTATTTGTGTCAGTTAATTTTTTTCCTGAGTACAAACTATCTCAAAACATAGTAACCTAAAACAACAGTCTACTATTTAGTTTACATCTCAGTGGATTAGTGGTTTGGCTCGGGCTCAGCTGGATGGTTTCTCTGGTCTCATCTGCATTACTTATGCATCTTTGTTCAGCAGCTAGGTCCTCTCAGTGGCTGACTAGACTCACATGGCCCAGCTGAGCAGGCTGGGTTCTGAGGTATGTGGTCTCTCATCCTCCAGTGTGCTAGCTCAAGAGGTTCACAGAACAGTTGGGTCACTTCCCAAGAGAAAAAGCACAACAATTCAAGTCCTCCAAGGCCTGGGTTTAGGACAGGCACAGTATGACTTCCCACTGCATTCTACTTGTGAAGCAAATTTCAAGTTCAGCCCAGATTCAAGGAGTCGAGAAACAGACTTCACCTCATGTTGAGAGAAGCTGCAAAATCACATTACAAAGGGATGTTGGTACAGGACAGGAATAACTGTAGCCATGTTTGTATACCACCCGTATACCAAGTCATGTCCCCAGTCGATCAAGAAGCAGAAACTAAATTTCCAGCCTATATGTAAGATTGTTCCAGGAGCTATAATAAAAATAACGTGGTTTTTGTTTCTTTCTTTCTTTCTTTTTGGTGAGAATCTGAATGTTCTCCCTGAAAATTTTTCTCTATGTACCTATGGAGGGAAAATTATGTTCTGAGATTTACAGAAGTTATGTTTGTTTCTTCTTTTTAATTTATCTCAAACAGTATGACTTTGGAGCTCAGGCTCCAGAAATAATGGTCCAGTTGTTGCCTTTTAGTGTCTTAGTCTATTGAGAACCCCAGATATATAATGTGCCTGGGAAAAAGAGATGGAGCAGGGATTTCTTCTCCTTTTGTAAGGGAATGATTTGATTAGGACTTTAAGGATTAGGAGGAATTTGCCAGACTATAAAAGTCAGGAAATACAGTCCAGATAGAGAGGACGCCATGGTAAAAGATAAGGAGGTTCAGCACACTCAGCAGAGTGTAGGCAATTCCACGTGGAAGGCTCAGCTACAAGAGTGGTGGGTATTGGCTGTAGATTCTCATCTAGGGGATCCTCCCACCACAGGCAAAACATGCATGTAGGCTCCCACAACTCACTCTGATCACCTGTTTTATTAATGTTCATAACATTAATGTTATTAATGTTCATGTCTAAGACTACATTGAAAACACAATTCTACCTGAACACCACCATGTTTCTATGAAGTCAGATATCTTATTGTCACATTGTTCTAGCCATCATTTATTACTAGGTTCTGCAGCAGAATGAGAACATTGTTTGCTTTAAATTGCCTCTCAATATTAGACACCCTAAAATTGAATTCTTAGCTTTGAGTTGGGATAATACTCTTTTCTAGCACTTCCTGCACTGTCACTTCATGCCAGAAAAATTATTTTTCTCCAGAGACTTGTTTTGGGTGTAAACTGGATCCTGGCACAGTCTTGATTCTTATTGGCAAGCTTCCTTGTTTACTGTTGTTCATCCTTAAGATGTTGCCTCGTTAAAGACTGAAAGGTTAACAACTGAACCCTGTTTGCCTTGAGTAAATCATACTCAATTTTCTGGAGCTCATTGCAAACAATCTGGTCCAAAAGAGCTAATTAGGGCTGAGAATACAAAATGAGAGTCTGGGCAGCACCATTCTACATTGTCTCAGTTGCGGGCTTCTTTTTCTCCTTCACATGAAAAAAGTCATTCTGTACAAGTCAGTCTCCTTTTTTCTCAGAAGGAAGATGTGTGCTGAAGATAGGGATCCATGCACTATTGCATTCTCATGGCAATTATGGCTGCAATGGCAGAATGTGAGTCATAAAATATATGAAAAAACTTGTCAGTTTCCTAGATATGTGCTAATAGTTACTGGCAGGCTTGTAAAGCTGCTGGAACTGTCATTCATATGATTAGGGACTGCAGAGTAGTGTTTCTAAGTGCAGCTCAATTGCAAACATTCTGCTTTCTTTCTCTCTCTCTCGTTCTCTCTCTCTCTCTCCCTTCCTCCCTCCCTCCCTGTGTGTGTGTGTGTGTGTTTGGGGAGCAATGGAGGGTCTTTTCAATTGATAAAAGTAGTTCTTGTCTCATGTGTTGGTTAGATTTTGCAGAATAACAAACCACCTAAAACTACTGGCTTTATACAACAACACTTGATTAATGCTCTTATGGCTAAGAGGTGACTGCTGATCTGAGCCTGGCTCAGCTGGTCTAAGCTGGGCCCATTCATGTGTTCATAGTCAACTACTGAGTCTGGTGGAGACCAGGATCAGCTTGGATGGCTCATCTCTAGTCCATATGGTATTTCATTCTCCTGCAGGCTAACCTGAGCTTATTAGCATGGTGGCTCAGCAGGGTTTGCAGGGAGTAAACAGAAGCATGCAGGTCTTCCTGGCCTAGACTTGGAACTGGCAAGGCATCCCATCCACATATTCTATTGGCCAATGAAAGTCCCAGAGCCAGTCCAGATTTAAGCAGAATAGACTTCATCTCTTGAGGAGTTACAAAGTCAATGAAAAAGGGCACAGAATATATTTAAAAAAAAAAAGATGGAGAATTTGCACCATTTTTGCAATCTATCACAAGTGATAAGGGATTAATAGCTTTGTTATGACCAAAATTTCAAGATAAAACAAATGATGTGTCCTTTAGTTATTTTTATAAGAGGGTGGGTTGGGGTTGCATTGGCATATGAAGTAGGATAGATTGATTTTCCATCCTCTTCCCCAACTTGTTCTTTTCTAGTTTGGTAAGCTCTTTGATAAATTCTCTAGTGCAACAAATTGTGATAGATAACTTTAGGAAGTGTGAATAAAGAGCTTTTTTATCTTATAGCACTTAATAAGAAACCTTTTTTTTTTTTTATTCCATCAGGCACAGAAACAGCTCAGGGAAGCAGGTAGGGATAGTTATGTGAGATAAGACACATGAATTAGCAGCCACTCAGATAGGATTGGTTTTCTGCCTCCACACACCAGTATTAGATGAGGAAGTGGTGAGGTCTCAAGACTTTTAGTTCCAGGTGTTCCAAAAGAACAGCTGAAAGCTGATGTCATGGAGTAACTTTGACCAATTCTAGGAAATTTAACATTCAATATTTAGGATATCCAAAGGATTATGAGTTGGGTCTCACTTAACACATGAGGAAGGAGATCTTCACTCATGGTAATCTTTGAAAAAAGTTTCGTGGCACAATGGGGAAAAATAGGACATTAGTTTTAGAGTCTAATAAGGTGTGTTTGATCAGTTTCAATTCCAGGGAAGACAGAGCAATGACACTCCACCTGGATAGAAGGCATAGGGCAGCTGATGGTTCTAAAAGGTAAACAATAGGAGCCAAATTGAAGAAGAAGACCATTATCCCAAAACACCACTGAACCTGCAGTGAGTTTACCATCCCTCCCCCACTCTGGTATTCCTTGGCCTGGATTCAAAGCAGCCCCAAATGCAGAACTGGTCTTCAACATGAACAGAAAGAGCTCCAAGAGAAGCCCTCTAGTTCTGGCTAAAGGATTAGGAAGGGGAATTCTAATGCTCTGAGTGGAAGAAAATGCATTATTCCTTTTTAAAAAATAAATATGGATTTTCTCCATTCTCTCATGCCCCAGTGATAATCCCTATAGCAGCTGTGGTGATAGTAACTGTAGCAGCTATGGGAGACTGCAGGCACCTAAAATTCTGAAACAGAGGGAAACTACCTCAGCAATATGAGAGTCTGTGTTCCAAGAGGTTCTGTGAGCAACAGTGGTTCCAACCACTGTTGTTTTTTTTCCTCTCTCTGGCTTCCCACCATCTGGTCATAGAAATAGCTGCAGTCATTGGGAATCCTGAACACAGTAGGATAACTATAGCCCCGGATTTCTGGGTGGAGGCCTGAAGAAGAGAGTCCCAGAGAACCAGAAAACATCAAGGAGGTCACAGAAAGGCAGAAGCTTAGGAAAGCAAACAGTGAAGTTGTTTAAAAACTCCCATGCTCATCACCAAGTTGCAACATGTGTGGGTCCAGTTCCAAATGGCAAGCCAAAGACTTTGAGAACTGACCAAGATAAAAGCCACAGCCAGGTTCCAGAGTGGCAAGTGAGGACACAGACATAGGATAGATCCAACGAACTCTACGAAGGGAAGTAATGTTGAAAACATACTCATAGAAACTTGGTCCAAACTTGTGGCTTGGACTCTACCAGGCACATTTCCCTTTTAAAAAAAAATCAATGTTCTTTATAGGACTTATAGACTTATAGTCTCATGATATAATATTCAAAATGTCCAGAATACAAGTCAAAATTGCCTATCATAGGAAGAACCAGAAAAAAAATCTCAAGTTGCATGGGAAAAGTCCATTAGCAGATGCTAATAAGAAAATGGTGAAAGTGTTGAAATTATTCGACAAAGACACCAAAGTATCTAATATAAAAATGTCCCAAATAAATATCAGTAAATACTCTTTAAACAAAGAAAAAGATAGAAAATCCCAGAAAAAAAATATGAAGCAGAACCAAATGGATATTTTGGAACTGGAAAATACAATAAAGTAAAAAATTCACAGAATAGGCTCAATGGCATAATGGAAATGACAAAGGAATGAGTCAATGAACTTGAAAATAGATGAAAAAGAATTACCCAATATGAACAAATTAGATAGAATTTTAAAAAAACTGAACAGATTCTCAGGACCATTCATTCATTGGTCAAATATTGATGTCATTGGTATCCCAGAAGGAGAGAAGAAAACAGATTGGGCAGGGCGCCTGGGTGGCTCAGTTGGTTGAGCGACTGCCTTCGGCTCAGGTCATGATCCTGGAGTCCCGGGATCAAGTCCCGCATCGGGCTCCCTGCTCGGCGAGGAGCCTGCTTCTCCCTCTGACCCTCCCCCCTCTCATGTACTCTCTCTCTCTCTCATTCTCGTTCTCTCAAATAAATAAATAAATCTTTAAAAAAAAAAAAAGAAAACAGATTGGGCAGAGAAAAACTATTTGGAGAAATAATGACTAAGATTCTCATAGATATTTCAAAGATATAAACCTACAGATTCAAGAGATTTCAGCAAACTTCAAGCAGAAAAAATGCAAAGAAATCAATACCCAGATACATATTTTTAAAAAAATGGTCAGAAACAAAGAAAAATTCTAGAAATAAACCAGAAAAGGATGCCTCAATTACAGGGAAATCATGATTGCAACTGCAGAATTCTCATGGAAAATGATGACGTCTACAACAAAGTCAAATAACATTTTTAAGATGCTGAAAGAAAAGAACAACTGACCTACAATTTTATATGCAGGAGAAATATTCTTCAGTAATAAAGCTGAAATTAATGCATTCTCAGATGAAGGAAAACCAAATGAATGTATTGCCACAGATCTACTCTAAAAAGGATGACTAAAGAGCTTTCCTCAGAGGGAAGGTAAATGACATCAGAAAGAAGGAAATTAGGAGCATCAGTCTTGAAAGAAGAGAGATCAACAATGTAAGCATCTAGGTAAATGTAATGAACTTTTCTGGAGTTCTTTAATGTACTATGGCATTTGAGAGCAAAAAAGATTGATGGAATTGTCAATGAAAGTAGAAGTAACACATGAAGTGCCAACTAAAGAGTGAAAGGTGAGGGGAACTATATGGTGGTAAGGTTTCTGCCTCCCACTGGAAGGAACAAACAGGGATTTTAAGCAGATTATGTAAAGCCACTATGATTATGTAAAGAACAACCACTAAAAAACAAAACATAGGAAAATAAGGCTTATTCAAGGAAATGCATATAAAAAGACAATAGATACATTAACATTTAATAATAAATGTGTTCAAATAAGCCAAAAGAAAACAGGAAAGGAAAATGGAGGCATGAAAAAAAGAGATCAAACATAAAACAAATAATAAAATGGCAGATCTAAATACAAACATAGTAATAAATATGTATAATGTAAATGTTCTAGGCAGAATTAAAAGACAGATTGTCAGGATAGATTTAAAAAGAGATGGGTTAGGGCACCTGGGTTCAGTCAGTTAAGCGTCTGACTCTTGATTTTGGCTCAGGTCATGATCTCAGGGTCGTGAGATCAAGCCCTGTGTTGGACTTCTGCGCTGAGCATGGAGCCTGCTTAGGATTCTCTCTCTCCCTCTCCGTCTGCCCCAAACTCCACTCTCTCTCTCTCTAAAAATAAAAATAAAAAGAGATATGCCCTAAGTATAGGCTACCAAAAAAGTCACTTCAGATATATAAGGAAGTTAAAAGTAAAAAGGTATACCATTCAACCATTAATCCAAAGAAAGATGGGTGGATATTAATATCAAATAAGAAAACATGAGAGCATAAACATTTACCAAGGATAAAGAAGGATATTACATAATAATAAGAGTTCACCAAAAACTAATTTCAATTTCGTGTATGTACGTAACAACAGACTCTCTTTTCTCCATTTAGTTGCTTTTGCATGTTCATAAAAACAAACAAAAACACATGGACAAAAAAAGACTGGCCATACCAAGCGCTGGTAAGGATGTGATGTAATCGAGTCTCACATATTGCTAATGGCAATGAAAAATTGTCATCTATTCTAGAACATAGTTTGGAAATTTCTTATAAAATTAAATATATACTACCACCTAGTGTAAAATAAAATCAAGAATGCCTATATATACATATACATTCATACATACACACACACATTTACCATATGATCCAGCAATTCTCCTCCAAGGTATTTGCTTTAAAGAAATAACTTATTTTCATATGAAAATTTGTTCATGAATGTTTATTGCAGCTCTATTCATAAGTGCCTCAAACTGGAAACAGCCCAGATGTTCTTTTACACATAAATGGTTAAACAAACCATTGTACCTTCATACAATGGAATTCTGCCCCACAATAAAGAGGAAGCTATTGACAAATGCAACAGTTTGGATGAATCTCAAAGAAGCCAATCTCAAAAAGTTACATATCATATGAGTCCATTTCTATGACATTTTTGAAAAGACAAAAACATAGTGATAAAGTGATGAAGAATAGATCAGTGGCTGCCAGAGGTTAAGGGTGGGGAGAAAGTTCTACCACAAAAGAAGAGTGGAAGGGAAGTGTTGGGTATGATGCCCTGTATCTTGATTGTAGTGGTGTTTATGTAAGTATCATATAAGTGTGTCAAAATTAATAGTACTGTATACCAAAAGCCAATTTTATTGTAAGTTAATTTAAAAATATTTAAATATATGCATACATGTTTAAGTATTGCATGTCATTGCAAGATAATTTTACATTAATTATTATCTTCTGTATTTTAATATAGTGCTACTAGATTTTTGTTTTGGCTTGCCAACACGTATCTTGAGTTTTTCTTCTTGTTTTTCTCTATACAGACCAATTTTGCAACCAAATTGGTTCTTTCACAAAAACTAGGTTCTAAGATTAGGTCAAGATAATGGAAGATTATGGAAGATACTCAGAAATTAAATATTAATGAGAAAATACATAACCCCCTTTAGATCAGCATCTGGCATTGAATAGTGTCTCCATGAGCCAGATAGCATGAGGATTTTTCCTGTACATTTCCTTGTATAACCGTGTAACTCTTCCAACTTGGCATGGTAGGTATTGATGACCTATTTTCACAGAGGAAGAAGCTGAGACTCAGAAAGTTGAGGAGCTTTAAATAGGGATCAAGACCAGAGTAGGAATTCAAACACAGGCCTTTGTAGCCCCAGTGTCTTAGCTCCTTTTTTTTTCTGAAGAATTAACTTCTATCCCTGTTTTAGTCTAACAATGTGATACATATTTTGTCTTAATTCTATACAATTTTCTGGGCATTTTCTGGGAGATAATGGTGAATATTCAGAGGGATGGTAGCTATTTGGACACATGGGAGAAATCATTACCTGCCCCTCCAATGTCCAGTGTAGAGAACGGGCATTGAGTGCAGCGGGGCGGTCTGTACATAATATCCTAGAGCAACAAATTACTTGATTCCAGACGACCTAGGACCAGCTGTTTTTACCAACTGCATTGGAATGTAAACTTAAGAAATCTCTGAGGAGGTGGTCTGCTTGTGCCCTCTTGGAAACTGAGCCAAGAATCAATCTAAAGTGTTCCACTGGAGAGATGACAAAAGGCTTTTCTGAAATAAATCTTTCCACTTTTATTTTTGTGAGAATCACCACCACTAGGGACCCTTCAGAGCAGAATAAAGCTGTCCATATATTACCTGCAGGAAACCAGCACTGCAGAATGATATCAGAATACTCTAGTTATAACAGACATTGACACACTGCATGTTACTTGTTTGTTCATTTTCTTGACTATAAAGTAATATATGTATGAAATATGACATTTAAAAATACTGAACATAAGAAAAAGAAAATTGGTTATCTTCCTACCAATTAAAGATATTTCCTTTCAGGAATTGCCTGTGAAATTTTACCAAATTGTGATTATGTGATATAAAATGTCATACCTTGCTTAATTACTTAACATACACTGGAGCATATTCTCACACCTTAATGTAGTCTCAAAGACTATGACTTTGTAGTATTTCATAATATGAATACACGCTAATTTATTTTCAGTTTATATTGGTTATTCATTGTTCAATGTTAATATTCAATTAATAGAAATAACAGTATGGATAATGGTCTTGTTCATAATATTGTGTGGATCACATTCTAGTGACAAGTTAGTGTGAGTGAGATTACTGTTAGCCAAATTGTCTGTCAGGATCTTTTGTCAATTCACTGACCAACAAGCATGGTACAAGAGAATAAACACTTTCCTAACCTCTGGTCAAGGATAGATATTATACAGTAATATGCTGGTTTTTTCTAATATTACAGCAATTACCACTTTTTTTAGAATTAGTAAGTTTTATCATATGACTACATTTGCCAGATTATTATCTACCATTTAGTGTAATTGAAACATCATGGGTTTTTTTTTTATTTTACTTTAGTTTTTTTTTCTATTTAATTAATTTTTCCAGTGGGTGATTTTCAAGAAAACATGCATGTAGACAATGAAAGCTCTCTGACCCTACCTTTCAATCATATACTTCTTGCCTTGACTGCCCAGAGCCTGTATGTATATTTCAAGAGATTTTTATCTGCATATTAGCAAAAATAACTTTATCTCTATTTATAGTATTTGTAATTATAATCACTCTTTCACTTACTATTCTTGTACCTGAATCATTTGATACATGTACAAGTAATCTAATTTCTCAGAATTGAATTGCTGGATTATATGATATATTCATTTTTTTTAAAGATTATTTATTTATTTTAGAGAGAGGGAGGGAGTGCACACACAAGCAGGGGAAGGGGCAGAGGGAGAGGAAAAGAATCTGCTGAGCATGGAGCCCAACGTAGGTCTTGATCCCATGACCCTGAGATCATGACCTGAGCCAAAATCAACTGACTGGGCCACCCAGGCACCCCTGGTATGTTCATTTTTAATTTCAATGGATAATGCCAATACAATTCCAATAGAAATTACACTAATTTATATTCCCACAAAGAGAGTATGAGGATCCCTGCTTCTCTATATCTTATCAACACAACGTGTTATCAAACTCAAAATAAAAAATCTTTCTTAACTGATGGGTAAAAAGGATCTATTCTTGTAGCTTTCACTTTCATTTTTCATCCTATAACACAAACTGATCAACTTTTATACATGTAAGAGCCATTTCTATCTCACTTTTGTAACATGGCATACTTGTTCAAATGCTAGTCTCATTTTCAGTTGGATAGTTGTCCTCTTACTGATTTGTTGAGACGTGAATTGCATTGCAAATGCTTTCTACTTTGACATTTATCTTCTAACCTTATTTAGAATGTTTTCTTTTTGCAATTTAAGCATTCATTTCTGTATTGATTTCCGATTTATGAGTCATCGTTAAAAAGGACTTTATACTGACATTATAAAAGAATTTGCCTATGTTCACATCTAATAACTTCATGCTTTATTTTTGTGTTTAAATTTGGGGTTTTTTATTGAAGAATAAAATATATACATAACTGCATGTAAACCATAAGTATAAAGCTGACTGAATTTGCACAAACAGAATACACCTGTGTAATCAATACCCAGATCAAGAAATAGGACATTAACAAGACACCAGAAGCCCCCCCACCACCTTCTGCCCAGAACTCTCTCAGTCACAAGCACCCACTCCTCAAGGTCAAACACTGTCTTGGCTTCTGAGACAACACTCACAGTTCCTTACAGAACTCCTTTCACCTCATGTTCTCAGAGTGCCTCGAAAATCATTCAATGCCGAATAATTGTTTATTGAATAGAACCACTTACAATAATCAGAACAATTACCCATATTGCCAATATAATTGACTTTGTACAGCAAAGGAGAGTATATAGTAGATATTTATGGATGAATCAGACATTGATATAAAATGCCCAGGACATTGTGAAGAAAGAAACTACATAAACTTAAAGATTATAATAAAATCTTAAAGAGAACTGCCTTTCCCATCCTGGCAAGATGTTTATTATCATGAGTGTGCCATTTCTGGACCCTTTCCTTTAATGAATAGCAAGATTCTCTCTATCCTCATTGATGCCAAAAATGAGCCTAAACCAATAACAATGTATTTTTTAATATTTCTCTCAGATGCACAGCAAACTTCAGAATTTAGAGAGGCTTACTGATAATACTTATAAGAGAAGAGTGATTCATATACTCAAAGAAAGGCAAGAAAACTAATTTTGATGAGAAGGGAAGTAAGTCATTGTCTGTTGTATAAAGTTAAAGGAACCAAACAATCAGGGGATTGCAGATAAATGAAAAGAGTAGGAAGGGAGACTGGGATAAGGCCAGAGAAGTGGGCTAGGGCAACTCCAGAGGAAGTGGTACATTTTTTGTCATAAAAAGTAAGTGCAGGGCGCCTGGGTGGCTCAGTTGGTTAAACGACTGCCTTCGGCTCAGGTCATGATCCTGGAGTCCCGGGATCGAGTCCCGCATCAGGCTCCCTGCTCGGTGGGGAGTCTGCTTCTCCCTCTGACCCTCCTCCCTCTCATGCTCTCTGTCTCTCATTCTCTCTCTCTCTCAAATAAATAAATAAAATCTTTAAAAAAAATAAAATAAAATAAAAAAAGTAAGTGCAAAATAAATTTTGGGAGACAAAAGGGAGGGAATTAAAATGGCTTTCACTATCATTGTAATATCGAGCAGATTATTTTTCTGAATAGATTGGAAATGTTAAAGTTTATAGCCCAGAGATTTAGACAAATAAGGAAGGTATAGCTCAAAACCAGAGAAACAGGCAAATGCAACAACAGAACAAATTTCAACAGTAGAAGAAAAATCTACCTTCTTCACTGCATTGACAGTTCCATCCCAGGTTTGCCTATAACCTTCCAGTTGCAAAATTTGACTCTTTTCATTTCTCATCTTGCTTTATCTCTCTATAGCTTTTGATGCATTGATCACTGTCCCTTCCTTGAAATTGATCCATCCTTTGGCTTCTAGGACACCACTTTCCCTTGTTTCTCCTTTCAATTCTCTTATCACTTCTGCTCAATCCCTGTGTAAGTTTGGTTCCCCTCAATGGCAGAGCCTGAGCAAAAACTTGTGTCCAGGGGAGGGATCCAGGGACATTCAATGAGGACAGAGGAGGTGAAGGAAGGAGGCTAAAAGACAATAAAGGATATATTATGTCATCCACTGCTGTGGGCAACTGGGCTCAATTCCATTGAAAGCATCTGATTTCTAGGTCCTCACCTGACACCATCCTTACTTGGGTTCTTCCCAAAAGCAGAATCAGAGACAAGAATTTGTGGGCAGGTATTTTATTTTGGAATAAATCCAGGATGCAGGACTGAAGGACTCAAGAGGGAGACAGAGGGAAAGAGAAAACCCCCACATAAAGGTGTACTATTGAAGTCACCACTGAGGGTAATTAGGGCTACCTTCTCTCTGGAGGCCTCTAAGAAACATACACCACCTCCCAGAACTGTCCACCTGAGAACTGACCAGAAGTGTTTAACCATCAACTCCCATCCCATACCTACTTGTTAAAGGCTGCCCCTGGGGTCATTAACTCTGCATTTCCAAACTGTGTGTATGCTTGACCAACAGGCTCCTGCTGGTATCTGAAGTATTAGAGAAACCTGGGACCCAAAGTAGAAGATAAATGGCATATTCTGAGGGTGAAATGCTGTCTGCATGTGGTGCATCAAAGATGGCAAGACACTGTTTGCTAGAAGATAGCCGAAATTGGAGGATATGCATTAAGGTCCCAGGGGTATCTGATAGGTCCCTTATATATACTCTCCTTCCTTCACTCATCCATCAATCAAAGTGATTGCTCCAAGGATTCCATCCTCTTCATGGTCCTGATCCACCTCCACCTCAGGATTATTATTTCATTGAGCACCTTTATGCTTCCATAATAGGGGCACATGATTGATAATACTATTGTGTCATTATTTTTCTGGAATATCTTCCAATATCTGTTGATGTTCTGCAAACTTATGGGATTGGACTAATTCCTCTTGAGAATAGAAAAGAAAATATTTCTTTCAATTTTATTGTGAAGAGTTGACAACCTTAAAAACATACCTGTAAGCCCACAGTCTTCTTTTTTTTTT
>NW_027726506.1:0-315 GCF_054177405.1 Leptonychotes weddellii | reverse complement strand
GAGGATGAGAGTGAAAATGGCGGCCTCCCAATCTCCGCCCCAGGGAAGCCGAGAACTCAGGGCCCTGACCCTCAGTGAGCCCCCAGAGAAAAGCAGTCAATCGCTCCCATCTCCCCGGTCTCTGGCTGCACTCCATGCTCACCTGGCCTGTGACCAAGTGTTTCTGTCTCTGGCACCTGACTCGGTGTGGAGTCTCCAAACCCAGACATCCCTGTGGTGCACTCCCACACTGCTCCTCCTGGGGGAGGAAGAGGAGTCTCCCTGGATTTGCCGCTTGTTGGGTCCCTCCTGGAAGAGCAGTGGCCTGACTGTGCC
>NW_027726505.1:0-315 GCF_054177405.1 Leptonychotes weddellii | reverse complement strand
TGTGTGCCTCGACTGTGTGTCTCCAGGCATCTCCCAAATCACACAGGTCAGCTGCAGGCAGAAGATGACCAATGAGCCCCAGGGTCTTCTCTACTTTCCTTTCTGCCCATATTCCTGGTCTTCTGAGATCTGGGATAAGGCTTCCAATTTTGAAAGGGGCCTAGAAAAAGAGAGCTGCAGGATTGGTGGTCCTGGTCCCACAAATATATGCTCTCTCACCGGGAGACACAACGAGGGTTCTGTATAATGGTAAGTTACAGCTGCTGTGTAACAAACTGCTCCAAGCTTAGGTGCACCCTTTATTAAAGCACCCTT
>NW_027726504.1:0-315 GCF_054177405.1 Leptonychotes weddellii | reverse complement strand
GCCACGTATCTGTGTATACACAGCATTTAATACACGTGCACATTTACCCCCAGACTTGTGAAAAATTAAGGGTCTATTTCTGAACATCTCGTCAGATATCTGAAAGGACTGTCTAGCTTTTATTATAAAAAATTTAAACAAGTATCACCTTGAAAAAGCAAGAAAAAAAGATATTTGTATTTCAAAGGTGAAATTAGTAAACTGTAAATCCTGCATAACTGAGTACGTTTTCTTCGAGAAAAATGGGGTGCATCCTTTCATTCAGGCAACATTAAATGAAAACTATAGGCTAGGCACTTTGATATAGAATTCCTA
>NW_027726503.1:0-315 GCF_054177405.1 Leptonychotes weddellii | reverse complement strand
TTTTTTCCCTAAAGCTGACCATCTGGATTTTTATGGGTACTTTCCCTAGGTCTTCAAAGGCTGGCAGTCCTTGGCTTTTAAAAGAGAGGTGAGAAAAAAAATCATGTCGGAAGGTCACATACATGTAAGCCCCCACAGCAGGCTCTGATTTGGGTAATTCCCATCCTACTTGGTCAAACACACCTCGTCTTCTGTGTCAAAGTCCGTGGCACCATGCAGGAACTCTGCACACTCAGGCGGTCTTCCAAACGTCCCTCTGCCCAGGACTCTGCTAGTGTGCCTACCTGCATCTTTCAGGGTGATGCCCCCCCCCCC
>NW_027726502.1:0-315 GCF_054177405.1 Leptonychotes weddellii | reverse complement strand
TTGGTGTTGGATTTCTAGCTGAGCTGTATAATAAAAATTTCTTGGTATCTTCCATTCTTGCCATCATTCCTGATATACAGCTGGTACCCCTGAGATGTTTCTTGAATAAAGCCAAAGGGGGCGCCTGGGTGGCTCAGTCGTTAAGCGTCTGCCTTCGGCTCAGGTCATGATCCCGGGGTCCTGGGATCGAGTCCCGCATCGGGCTCCCTCCTCAGGGGGGAAGCCTGCTTCTCCCTCTCCCCCTCCCGCTGCTTGTGTTCCTGCTCTCGCTATCTCTGTCTCTGTCAAATAAATAAATAAAATCTTTAAAAAAAA
>NW_027726501.1:0-315 GCF_054177405.1 Leptonychotes weddellii | reverse complement strand
TATGGACTATGAGAAACAAAGTGAGGGTTCTAGAGGGGAGGGGGGTGGGTGGTGGTGTTAGCCTGGTGATGGATATTAAAGAGGGCACATACTGCATGGAGCGCTGGGTGTTATATGCAAACAATGAATCATGGAACACTACATCAAAAATTAATAATGTAATGTATGGTGATTAACATAACATAATAAAATAAAAAAAAGAACGCTAGAGACTGTATTCTACAGATTGAATTATCTTCTGGGAATGATAACCTAAATACGGACATAAATAAAATCCATACAACAAAAATCCAGGTGTGTCTTAGATTAGTCACA
>NW_027726500.1:0-315 GCF_054177405.1 Leptonychotes weddellii | reverse complement strand
CATCGGGCTCCCTGCTCGGCAGGGAGTCTGCTTCTCCCTCTGACCCTCCCCCCTCTCATGTGCTTGCTCTCTCTCATTCTCTCTCTCTCAAATAAATAAATAAAATCTTTAAAAATAAATAAATAAATAAAATAAAATCTATGGCTGGTATTACGTGTATCAGTGGCTTGTCCTTTTTGTTGCCAAGTATCATTGCATCTGTTTTTACCGTTCTGTTGAGAGTTTGGGTAGTTTTCAGTTTGGGGCGATTATGAATAAAAATAGGATTTTCTTTTAACTTTTTGTTATTTTATCTACATTTGTAACCGTTGAGAC
>NW_027726499.1:0-315 GCF_054177405.1 Leptonychotes weddellii | reverse complement strand
GTTCAGGTTTGCTGGGCATGGAAAGTGCGCACACACAGGGTGTCAGAAGCGACAGGAATCGTAGAGAGAAGAGAGAATTCCCTTAGTTGGTGTGGAGGAGACACTTCCGTTCTCCTGCATTTCTGGGCAGTGGCCCCGCGTCCCCTGCCTGTCCCCTGTTGCTTCCAGCACCCCCTTCTCTGCCTGGGATCCTCCCACCTGCCAGCACCCTGCGGTTCCACGGAGGGCCCACAGGCATCACCGAAGGTCACTCCCTCATCTCGCGTCCTTCCCGTCCCCTGCAGAGCCCCTGGGCCAGGCAGGGTATGTGTCTGC
>NW_027726498.1:0-315 GCF_054177405.1 Leptonychotes weddellii | reverse complement strand
GCTAAAGATGAGGCAGTGAGGAGTGAGCGATAGAAATGAGATTTATGGGGCACCTGGGTGGCTCAGTGGTTAAATGTCTGTCTTCGTCTCAGGTCATGATCCTGGGGTCTTCCCGCCACACCGCGTGCCCCCCCCTTCTCCCCCTCCGCGGGGACAGTGACCAGCCGCGGGGAGTCCCGCCCCCGCCCCCGCCTGCCCCTCCCTCTGTCCTGCCCTCGCCCCGCCCTCACCCCGCCTCTCCGCTCGGTCCTCGCCCCGCCCCCGCCGCCCCTCCCTCTGTCCTGCCCTCGCCCCGCCTCTACCCCCGCCCCCGCC
>NW_027726497.1:0-315 GCF_054177405.1 Leptonychotes weddellii | reverse complement strand
CCCCACTGATAGGGATTATAAATAGTATATTTGGTGTGTACATATCAAATATCTGAGACATGATGATCACCCAGCAATCTCAGACACACAGACATATTGGGCATCTATTTATTTAATTAATTGTTTTAAGAAATTAATCTTAATACAATGGGAAAAGGACAATCTCTTCAATAAATGGTGTGGGGAAAAGCGGACAACCACATGCAAAAGAATGAAACTGAATCACTATCTTATACTATACACAAAAATTATCCTCAAAGATAAGAGGAATTCTTAATTGCAGGAAACAAACTGAGTGTTGTTGGAGTGGGGGGT
>NW_027726496.1:0-5127 GCF_054177405.1 Leptonychotes weddellii | reverse complement strand
TATATATATATGTTATATATATAGGTTTTGCTTAGAGCTTTTTTTTTTTTAATTATTAGCAGAAAATCTTTCTCACAGTTGATTGAATCCCTAAGACTCAACCAAAGGCCAGGACCTGTAGCAGCTGACAGATTTCTTCAGAACATCATGGCTTCCCAGTGGGTCAGGGCCCTGGAGGAAGTATGTTTAATTGCAGTCAACCTATCTTGGAATGAGCTAAGAGACCCAGCTTAGATAAATCATCTGTAGTATTAAAATCACATTCAAAGAGGGATGCTAATGTGGACACCAGATTGCTTTTCAGATGCTGTTCAAGACAGCACCTTTGTGAAATGCAAAACTACTTATAAATGTCAATAATGTTGTCTGATCATTGGTTTAGCAACTGATAATAGTTAATATGCCCAGCACTGTGCTAAGCACTATATGAGCATTTTCTCATTTAATTCTTACAATAACCTTTTAAGATAGGGGTGTATGTTTAAGTACAGATGAGTAAACGGAGACAGAGAAGTCAAGAGTCTTGCCCAGGAGCTCAGAGAACAGGGGAATAGGGACTCATCTCAGATCTACTGGATGCCAACTGTTTTATTAGTTTATTATTCAATGTGCATAACACAAAGGAAGTAGATTGCCACTATTAAAGTAAACAGGACTGCCCATTAAGAACACATAAACTCTAAGAACTGTCCTCTGTTATCTTCAAGGTATTGCTTTCCTGAATCTAGCAGATCACCTGGAGAAGACTGGTCTTCCTGAGAGCCAATGACTCCAGCACCTAGGCGGTTCAGAGAATAGAACTAAGCCCTTACACAGCCAGGCCTGGGATACTGATGGTGGCAAATATATTAGCAATCTCATCCTGGAGGCTCATAAATATTGTTCGATAGGGAAGGGAAAGACAGACTGTTTATTTTGAGCATGGAGTGTGTTACATTCATTTTTTTAAAATGTCAGGCATATGCATGTAAGATGTGCCTGTTTTCCAGCAATATGCTTTTTCCACAGAACACTGAATTAAAAATAAATTGCTAATGGAGATACAAGTGAATGAATCAGAATCAAAGGGAAATACCAACACTGTCTCCAGCTGAG
The DNA here is from genome assembly GCF_054177405.1 of Leptonychotes weddellii. Lineage (NCBI taxonomy): Eukaryota > Metazoa > Chordata > Mammalia > Carnivora > Phocidae > Leptonychotes > Leptonychotes weddellii. Next base: position 4,032 of record NW_027726496.1, on the reverse strand, counting down.
CATATCTCACAGGCTTTTTCCAGAAGATTCTGGCAGCTTCGTGGAAGCCAAAGTAGGCTTCTCAGTACAGGAGGCACTGGGCACTATCTTTTCAATATGCTCTCCCCAAATGTATGATAAGCACTATTTTGAAGTCTGTATTTTTAGCTAGCCTTCTATTTCTCAGTGCAAAGAAACCCAATTTATTCTTTGTTCAAAGAAAAAGTGGAATCACAGGCCATCTCCACAGGAACTGATGAAAACATTGGCAAAAGTTTCAGATAAAAGAGATCAAATTGTTTACCAGTCCTCTTAAGAAAAAAAGTATATAAATATATATTCCATTTTATGTTCTCTCACAGACATTTTGAAAAGAAGGGAGCAGGTTGGTGGGGGTGGGGATGACTCTGACATTCTTCTGGTGGAAAAACCTTTTAAAAAAGCAATTCAGCATTTTAATCATTATACAAGGTCATCTGAAAAAAAGTGTTTAACTTTCACTCTGGTTTTCATTTCTTCCCTTACTCTATGATGGTTTTTCCTGTGCTGACAGAAACAGATTTCTGGCCCTCCAAAGAAACCTCATACACACAAGGCTGGCTTCCTACTTGCTCTTTCACAGAGTAACAATCAATTTTTTAAAAGTTCTTTCTCTTTGTCTGAGGTACCCATATGCTTGAGTGAAGATTATAGGTTAAACTCCACTGAAAGTAATTGAATTAGTTTGCCCTTACATTTCTGGTCAATACCCCTGTCTGTGGACTCAGGCTTTCTACTGAAAATTGTGCTTTTCCTAATGCTACTTCCAGACTCAGCTGTGTACTCAGACTTACAAGCAATAAATTGCTGGTTTGGAGGTAAATGGAGGTAAATGGTTTGGAGCAGAGAAAAATTAAAATGCTACTCTTCAGTTATTCAACTTAAATTTCAGAATAAATGTCAAGAGCTACCCCCAGGTACCAAGATCTAATTTCTCTCAGTTCAGCACGACCTCTGTCTCCTTGTCAGGGAAGGTTTTTGTATACGTACAGTGCTCAGAACTTTTGCTAGTGTCCACTCATAACAAAAAATCATAAGCTGGTATGTGGGACAGAAAGGAGATGGCAAATTTCCTTCAATGCTCAGGTTTAATACCCTTCTGCAGCTCATTTTTAAAGGCATTTGACCTGACAGGGACAGTCACATAGAAAGTGGAACTTGACTCTACACTGTGAGGACAACCAGCTTGAATTCACCTAAAAGCCACCAAGACTTGACTGGTTCACATCCAAATGCGTGATGCATGTGCCTTAACTCCCAATCACGTACTTATGGCAAACATCAGTAATCAATTACTACCATGTTTTCCAGTAAGTACAGATAGGGCCTCAAGATCCTTCTCCATAGAGCTCTGCAGGCAACTCCTATCAGTAGGATTTACAACCCTCCTGCCGATCCTGATTTAATGACCTTCCTTTTCTACGGTCTTCAGGCAGATGACCCATTCATCTTACTAGGGAGTAAGATAGAGTAGTAAAAATTTTAAATAGAAAGATGGAAGGACTAGGTCTGTTCCTCTACTCTGCTATCAGCAAGTTCTTTGCCCTTGGCCAAATCACTTGCTCTCTTTAAATTTCAACTTTCGAAAATCTAGAACAAGTAGCTCCAGTTTTATCAGAAGATGTCAATCATGACTCAAGGACTCCTGGGAGGGGCATGAAAATTGCAAGAGGGCCTGGAATTCATGACATTCAAAACATTGTTTAAATATTAAATGAACGGCATGGCAACTAATTTTCCAAAGTCGATGGATGTTGCTATAATGAATGAAATACAAACTTATCCAAAATCACTGTTGAATCTATAGTCATTTTGTCAATAGTTTCTTAATCAATAGGCACCCCAAATAAAATGGTTATTCTTTACCTCTTCAGATCTGAGCACCTTCATCTGTTAATAGCATTAAAAAAAAAAAAGTCTGTCTCAAGGGACTTTAGTGAAGACCAAGGGTGTTCATCGATACAGACCCTGCCTGACCCAGGGATAAGTGCTCTATGAGGCACAGAACAGGACATGGGCTTTCCACAACACAGGGCTAGGGTGGTGTCACTTACCCTGGGTACAGACTCTGCCTTCTCCCCTGGATAGGGATCGTAAGTGTGAGCCAGGAAGTACGAGACTATGATTTTTTTTAAACACTTCCTTGAATTTAAGTGCTTAGGTAGTTTTGGGACACAGTTTGAAAGCTGATTATATAAGCCCTGGACAGCAACAGTATTGCAAAACCCCCACTATTCTCCTAACTCTAACAGGATTCCAAGTGCTGCAACTTCGCCTATCCTGTAGCTCACATTTTTTTTTCATTACATTTCCAGATTCTTAGCTGGTTAAACTGAAAGTTTAGTATAATCCTAGAGAAGTTGTGTGTTTGGCAGCCTTCTCCCGGTCCATAGCCCATTCAAAGGAAGCGGCCAACCAGTATTATTACCATTCTATGGAGATCCATATGTCATTGTTACAGAGGGTTCCCACATTTTAAAAGTTGGGAACCAATGGTCCAGAAGATTCCTTCTTATTTCTACAACATGATAGATTTTAGAGTTAAATGTAGCCAATACATAAAGGGCACTTTCAAGAGATAGGTCTGAAAACACAAACACATCAGTGCTAAATGGAATGGTCCAGTCCAGACCTCATCCAACCTCCCATAATCAAGAAGAATGAGTAGATACACAAAGCCAATAGAGAGTTAAAATGGGAAAAGAGATTTCTGTTCCATTCCCATTATTGCCAGTCATGCCAAATCCACCAGTTTCTTAGCCCAGACACCTATGAATGACCTGTGATTCCTCTATTTTCTTCTTACTCCAATGTCCAGTCAGATCTGTCAGTTTCCCTAAATCATTTCTGAATTCCCAACTCCTCCTTTCACATCTAGACTCATACCTTGGACTACATCACCATTTGTCTTTCACTTTTTGACCATAGCAACCTCCTAACTGGTGTCCTCACTCTCTCTTCGGCACCCCTCAAGTCACTCTCCTCTTTGCAGTCAGAGGAAACTTTTTAGGTCTTGTTGATGTCATTCTTCTGCTTGAAATCATCCCAAGACTTTCTAATGTACTCTACCAGTGTATGTGCCCTGTACGCTTTGATTCCTGCTCTACATCACCAACATGCTCTTGTCCATCTCTCCTCTCCATTTGCCTTGTGTAGCCATGCTGATCTTCATTTAGTTTCTTAGAGGCATCAAGCTCTTTCCCTGCTTTGGTGTTTTCTTGTAGGATTGCCCATCTGCCTAGAATAATCTTTCCTTCCCACTTCTCTTTGAACTGAAGCCTGCACTTCGCTCTCAACAAGACCTGACATCATCTCTGTCTAAAGAAGCTCAGTATATCTCATCACTTTGTGTGCTTCTTGAAAACACAGATTATTATTTGTAACCATTTATTTGCTTATTTTTCTCTTTTTGGTTCTAGACTTTATAAAATTATAAACTCCATGAGAGCAGGGGCCTTGCCAGGTTTTTCACTGAGGTAACTCCTGAGTCTAGAATGGGTCCTGGCACTCAGAATGTCCACAATAAATATTTGTTGACTAGACAGAAGAGATCACCATGACAATTATTTCTAGTGATAACTTTTCACTGTTGTATACAAATACTTCGATGTGGGTTATCAAAAAGCTGTTCAATCTCCCCCACTTAAGAGCTTCTACTGTTGGGTTGTCCAAGATGGTAGCCACCAGCTACATATATCTTCTATATTTTAGGACATTTCCACCATCCCAGAAAGTTTCATTAGAAAGCACCACTCTAGGCATTGGGTTGAGTTGGATCAACCCCTTCTACAGGAACTAACATGAAGAAATGACTCCTCATTTGCTTCCTAGTTCTAATAAGAACTGGTTATAGCCTAAGATCTTAAATGGTTATCCTCCAACATGAAACTACTTCAATTACAGTCCTGAGTCAGCTTGGTTTACCAGGTATGAAAATGTGATTGACAGTGGGGAGTGAGCCTCTTGCTGAGAAATATGAAAACCAGAACTAACTCCTGCAACTCCATTCCAAAG
>NW_027726495.1:0-315 GCF_054177405.1 Leptonychotes weddellii | reverse complement strand
ATTCTGTTTCTGTTCTTACAATTGTTGTACTCCAACTGTTTCTTTCTAATCTACTGTCTAAACACAGATATATATAACACCACAAGAGTTGGATGCATGAGTTGAGCCCTAAATGTGAACAATTCTGAACCCACGGGAATTTGCTCTTGAAACAAATGAGCATGGCTATGCCCCGAGTGTCAGGGTCTGACTGTATAATAGAGAGTTGTCCAATTAATTTCTATACTGAATATAAGATTTATTAAAAGATACATAGACCTTTTTTTAAATGTGGTAAAAACACATTAAAAAATTTATCATCTTGGGCGCCTGGGT
>NW_027726494.1:0-315 GCF_054177405.1 Leptonychotes weddellii | reverse complement strand
CAAAATAAAAAAAAGTAAAAATGTTTTTTTCTTTTTTTTTCAAGAGTTTATTTATTTGAGAGAGAGAATGAGGGGGAGGAAGAGGGAGAGAGAATCTGAAGCAAACTCTGCACTGTGCGCAGAACCCAACACGGGGCTCGATCCATGACCCAGGAGATCCTGACCTGAGCCAAAACCAAGAATCAGACGCTCAACTGACGGAGCCACCCAGACGCCCCAAAATTGTTTTTTCCTACAGTGTATGTATGGATATAAAATTTCCCCATTTTGTAAGTCAATCAGAGAAAGACATGTATCATATGATCTCACTGATAT
>NW_027726493.1:0-315 GCF_054177405.1 Leptonychotes weddellii | reverse complement strand
CTGCTTCTCACCATGTCTTCTCACAAGACTTTCAGAATCAAGCGATTCCTGGCCAAGAAACAAAAGCAGAATCGTCCCATTCCCCAGTGGATTCGGATGAAAACTGGTAATAAGATCAGGTACAACTCCAAGAGGAGGCACTGGAGGAGAACCAAGCTGGGTCTGTAAGGCGTCACCCATCATGAGATGACACACTTAACTGGCACACATATTTAATTAAGCTGCGTGAAGATCATGTGTTCTATCATTCTGTAAACATCCTTCCTACCTGGCGGTAGACTTGTCTTATCATGGAAATGATTTTCTCTGTGACTA
>NW_027726492.1:0-315 GCF_054177405.1 Leptonychotes weddellii | reverse complement strand
AAAGAACCAGCTCCTAGTTTTGTTGATCTGTTCCCCTGTTCTTTTGGTTTCTCTTTCATTGATTTCTGCTCTGATCTTTTTATTTCTCTTCTTCTGCTGGGTTTAGGCTTTATTTACTGTTCTTTCTCCAGCCCCCTTAGGTGTAGGGTTAGGCTCTGTATTTGACACCTTCCTTGTTTCTTAAGAAAGGCTTGTATTGGTATATACTTTCCTCTTAGGACTGCCTTTGCTGCATCCCAAAGATTTTGAACAGTTGTGTTTATATTTTCATTGGTTCCATGATTTTTTAAAATTCTTCTTTAATTTGCTGGTTGA
>NW_027726491.1:0-315 GCF_054177405.1 Leptonychotes weddellii | reverse complement strand
AGAGACGATGGACTCTGAGAAACAAACTGAGGGTTCTAGAGGGGAGGGGGGGAGGATTGGTTAGCCTGGTGATGGGTATTAAAGAGGGCACGTTCTGAATGGAGCACTGGGTGTTATATGCAAACAATGAATCATGGAACACTACATCAAAAACTAATGATGTAATGTATGGTGATTAACATAACATAATAAAATTTTAGAAAATAAAATAAATGCTCTTCAAAAAAAATAAAAAAAAACACAACAGCAATAAACTAACAACAAATAATAATGGTCACAAACCCACAAGTAATCAAATTAAATAAAATACTGGCC
>NW_027726490.1:0-315 GCF_054177405.1 Leptonychotes weddellii | reverse complement strand
TGCTGTGCCCTTGGACGGCACATCCTGCAGGGGACGGAGGGACTCCGAAGGCTGGTGAGGACGGGACCAAACAAGCCTGCGCCAAGATGGAGTCCGGTGCCCCACTCTACCTACCCCCCCCCGGTTCTCCTAGTAAATCACACCCAGGGGTCGAACATGCCAACGAGGCACGCGATGTATGCAGAAGCATGTTCTGTGCCCCCGGCCTCTCCCTGCCCCCACGTGCTCAGGCGTCACCCTTCCCTGGCCTAGGACACCGGCGCTCTGTGCTGGTTCCCTGGCGCATGGGCGTCAGCCCCATAGAAGCCGTGTCGA
>NW_027726489.1:0-315 GCF_054177405.1 Leptonychotes weddellii | reverse complement strand
AGACCCTCATCGGACTACCCTGCTCAGCGGGGAGCCTGCTTCTCCCTCTCTCTCTGCCCCTCCCTGTGCTCAGGCTCACTCTGTCTCTCTCTCTCTTCTCAAATAAATAAAATCTTAAAAAAAAAAAAAGAATAAAGGTTTGTGTCTGCCAAATTTGTCTAGTTACCTAGCAAATATTTAGACAAAATAATGATAAAAATATATGTTTTCAAAATGCCTTAGATTGGCTTATCTGAAAAATAAGAGCATATTTTTTTAAAGGATATGCCAAGTATATTCTGTATTTTAGGGTGGAATCTCTGGTAAGCCAGGATG
>NW_027726488.1:0-315 GCF_054177405.1 Leptonychotes weddellii | reverse complement strand
AAAGAACCAGCTCCTAGTTTTGTTGATCTGTTCCCCTGTTCTTTTGGTTTCTCTTTCATTGATTTCTGCTCTGATCTTTTTATTTCTCTTCTTCTGCTGGGTTTAGGCTTTATTTACTGTTCTTTCTCCAGCCCCCTTAGGTGTAGGGTTAGGCTCTGTATTTGACACCTTCCTTGTTTCTTAAGAAAGGCTTGTATTGCTATATACTTGCCTCTTAGGACTGCTTTTGGTGCATCCCAAAGATTTTGAACAGGTGTGTTTTCATTTTCATTGGTTTCCATGAATTTTTTAAATTCTTCTTTAATTTCCTGGTTG
>NW_027726487.1:0-315 GCF_054177405.1 Leptonychotes weddellii | reverse complement strand
TCACCCTGAGATCACTTCAAATTACATTCTCAGATGGAGAATATTTGGGCCACTCTAGTCATGTGAACTTTGGCCACGTGTATGAGTGTAACTTCTCAGATGAGATCTTTCTCAGCCTTTCTCCACCACTGCCAAGATGGAAACACACAAGATTTTTTGCTGTCTCTCCCTGTGTGGTAAGTTTATTTCTCGTTTACTTCTGTAGGGAAGGTATAGCCCTTTGGTGTCTCAGCTTTATGTAGGGGTCTCCCATTAGATTCCTTGTCTTGGGCACTTTTTCTTAATAGGTGTATAAAATAATGGCACGTTTTTAAT
>NW_027726486.1:0-315 GCF_054177405.1 Leptonychotes weddellii | reverse complement strand
AAGGAAGGAAGGAAGGAAGGAAGGCCCTGACTGCCTTATACAGAGAGTGTGCATCTCTCTCTGGAGCAAAGGGCAATTTTCCTTACAGCCTTGGAAGAGTGAGATAGTGCCTTCTTTCAGGGCAAAGAGCATTCAAGCTTACTGCCCATTATAAATGTTCAGAGTGTCTCTCCTATAATGCAACCCACTGTGTGTCCAGCTGTCACCTGGTCCTCTTGATGTCACTCTTTGGGAACTGCAGCTCCAGGAAATGAAGAAGAGAATGTTAATACTCTGGCTATTGTTACTACTGTGAGTAATAAAGTCCTTAATCTC
>NW_027726485.1:0-5128 GCF_054177405.1 Leptonychotes weddellii | reverse complement strand
GGGGGGCGGGGAGGTCTGACGCCCGCGGGGGGAGCGCGGGGGCTGACACCCTGGGGGAGGAGGGGCGGGGGCTGACGCCCGGGGGCGCGGGGGGCGCGGGGGTTTACGCCTGGGAGGTGGGGGAGCAGGGACTGAGACGGGGTGGGGAGGTGGGTAGGGTGGCAGGGGGGCTCAGGGGCTGATGCCCGGAGGGGGGGGGACGGGGGGCGCAAGAGCTGATGCCGGCGGGGGGGGGGCGACAGGGGGACGCAGGGGCCGACGCCTGGGAGGTGGGGGAGCAGGAGGGAGCAGGGGATGAAGCGGGGGGTGGGGGCTGACTCTTGGGGCGTTGGCGCCCGGGGCGGGCAGGGAGAGGGGAGCTGACGCCCGTAGGTTGGGGGGGGAGGACGGGGGCGGGAACCGCTCGGCGCGGGAGAGCAGGCCGGGCGCTGCGCCCTGTTCCCGCCTGCGGGTGTAGACGGTGCCCGCCGAGGTCCCCCTGGGGCCCTGCTCAGGCAGTGGGATGGATTCAGACGGTGGTGGAGTCCGAGTTCGGAGGTGGTTTGCAGAATGCGGGTTCAGCTGTGGTTTGGACCGACTCGCCCTCGGGGTGCGTGTGGGTTTGAACGTTGGGTGCAGTCGTCATGGGTTGCCGGTGGCGGAAGCAGCCCCGCCTGGCCCTCCGCACCTAGGAGCGCGAAGGGGCAGCTTGACCTCGTCCGCCCCGGGCCTTCAGGCGTTCAGACCCCCAGCCCCGCAGGCTCCCCTCAGTCAGATGTGCTCCGAGACCGGTTCCGTAGTCGTGCGCAGACTCGAGTCCCCCGAGTTTCCAGCGGCGCAGACCCGGTGGGCTGCAAGCCGACGGAGACCCCTCTAGGTGCGCTAGCAGGCCGCGGGTGGTTCAGCCCGGACTGGTTCCCGGAAGGGGGTGTCTTGTTAAAGGCTGTCCTCCTGGCAGTTCTGCCGGCCTTTTCGCGCCCTGCGCGTCTCGGGGTTTGGGGGAGTCAGCAAGCATTCCGGGGCTGCCCGGTGGCCCGGCCTGGGCGTGCCGTGCTGGGGAAGGTGGCCCTCAGGGAGCTCAGTCCGATGGAGAAGACAGGTCATCAGGTAGCAAGAGCAACATCCCAGCGCTTTACACTCACTAGCTTCAGTTACCGCAGGAACCGTAGGAGGTCGGGGTCGTAATTAGCCCGTTATCTTGGTTACCCCTACAACAGCGCAGAGCCCATTAGCCGAGTGCTTCCTCGGTTCTGCCGCCTGGCCTGGCTTCAGCCTGGCGCTTCCGGTGCTCCCCAGCAGCACGTGTGTGCTTGATTCACCCGAGGGTCCGCTGGCGCCGGGGGGCGGGCTCCTCCGCCCTCCGTGGATTCGCGGGGTCGCTGCCCGCACTCGCTCCAGCGGCGTCGCCGGCTTCTGACTTGGCTGCTGAAGGTTCCCAAGAGCACAACCCATTTTACAGACGAGGAAACCCAAAGAGAAGAAGGTTGACTCATTTGTCCAAAGCAGAGCTGAGATTTTTTTAAGATTTGTTATTTATTGATTCCAGGAAGACAGAGCATGAGTGGGGGGGAGGAGCAGAGGGAGAGGGAGAAGCAGACTCCCCGCTGAGCAGGGAGCCAGACTCCGACTCTAGGCTCCATCCCAGGCCCTTGGGATCGCATGACCTGAGCTGAAGGCAGGTGCCCCCGGAACTGAGGTTTGAGATAGGAAACTAGCTCCAAAGCCCCATGAAATACAGGTTCTGACAAAGCTAATACAGGAGGAGTTCAAGAAACCAAGAGAGGAACAGACAATTTTGTTTGTGGCCAGGGGTCGGGGTGGAGGGGATCATGGAAATGACATTTAGCCTGAAATCCTGATGTCTGAGTGGCCTGGGGACTGGGGGAGAGTTTTCAGAGCTTAGGGGGCCATGCAAAGACCCTGGGGTGGTGGAAGGCCCTACTTGTTAGAGAAAGTAAGTGATGCCTAGTGAGGCCCAGAACAAGGGTCAGGGAAGCAGAGGGAGTCCCTCAGGGCTTAGGTGTGCCCTAGGAGGGTTTTTTGGTTTTGTTTCTAATTTATTATTTTATAATAATTACCAACCCACAGAAGTTTGCAGAAGTAGTCCAGAGAGGAACCTTGTACCTGTCACTCCATTTCCCCCTGTGGTTATATTTTGCGTATCTGTAATACAATATCTCAACCAGGACACTGAGATGATAAAGTGGTGTGTGGAGCTCTGAGCCATTGTATGATGCGTAGATTTGTGTACCCACCACCCTAGTCAAGACACAGGACATTCCCATAGCCACAGAGAGCTCCCTCCAGCTGCCCCTGATAGACACCTCCCCCCCCCCCCGGCACCCCACTGCCATCCCTCGTCCCTGGGCACCACAAGCCTGTTCTCCATGTCTCTTAATTCCCTGTGAATGCTCTGTAAATGCAACCACACAGCACATAGCCTTTGGAGACCTGCTCTTCTCACTCAGCGCAATACCCCGGAGAGGCATTCAAATTCTCACATATATCAGGAGTTCTTCCCTTTTGTCTGAGTAGTGTTCCATGCGGTGCATGTGCCGGATAATTTCCCTATTTTAAGGTCCCTGATGTCAACCCCGTGTATGCATAGTTTCCAGGGATCAGAGTGTGGACATCGTTGGGACCCATCTATCCCACGCAGGGGACCAAGGAAGAGTGGAGGGCATGATCTAGATGCTGGCATACCACGTCTGCCCTGTATTCCCAGATTCAGGCACACCCCTACAGCTGTAGCTAGCTGCAGGCAGGCTGGGAAAGTTGTCTTTATTCTAGGAGCCACTTGCCCAGTCGTAAGGGAGGTTCTCCTTGGAGGAGAAGGGACGTTGGAGGACAGCTAGCAAACCCTCATCAGAGCTTGTCCGCATCTCAACCCAGGGGTGGTTGAGAGGATTCACCGGGCCCTTGCCTGTGAGTGTCTTGTAGCTGCCTGGCACCCCACAGCTGGGGCCCTGGTGGGCACAGCAGGTAATATCAGGGAGGCAGGTGCTGTGGGGTGGCCTGAAGACGTGCTCCTTGGGCACATCGCCTCCACCTCAGTTTACCCACTGTGAATTAGGGGAGACTGCACTGGGTATCTCCCCTGTGATCCTACTGCCTTGTACCTGTAGTCCCAGTGGTAGAGAAGGCTGGTTTGTCTGTTCCCCACCCAGCCTGGGGGAGAAGCCTGGCCTTCCCTCCAGTGTCTGGGGGACCTGGAGCCTTGGAGTGCAGTCCAGGAGAGATGAGGACTGAGTGACTGAGTGAGTGATCAAGTGGACAGATGTGTCCCTGTGGGGCTGCCCAGTGGACTGTGCCAGGAAGCCCCATGTAGACCAGAGCAGAGTCTGTGGTACTCAGGACCCTTATCCCCGTAGCATGTAAAATAGAGGGAAGGCTGCGTCTGTGACTCTGGGGGGCTGAGAAGAAACCCCAAAAAGAAAGGAACCCACACACCCTAGGTCTCTCCTGCCTAGACCTAGGTACCAGCAGCCCCACTGCGAGCGAGCTCTTCTCCTACCTGCCTCCTATGGACTATTCCTGGCCCACGCTGTCACCCCTCTGTGTCTTTGACGGTGTGGCAGGCAGAACACTAAGATAGTCCCCAGTGGCTCACGACCTTGTGTAATCCACTCCCCTTGAGTGAGAGTAGAATTTGCACTGTGATGGGTGTCATATCTCTGAATATATGTTTTATGGTGGAGGTGAAAGGATTTTCTGGATGGAATTAAGGCCCTTTAATCGGTTGACTTTTAGGGGTGCCCGAGTGGCTCAGTCGGTTAAGCATCTGCCTTTGACTCTGCTCATAATCTCAGGGTCCTGGGATCAGGTCCCACATCAGGCTCCCTGTTCAGCGGGAAGCCTGCTTCTCCCTCTCCCTCTGCTGCCCCCCTGCTTGTGCTCTCTCTCTTTCTGTAAAATAAATAAATACAATCTTTAAAAAGAAAATCAGTTGATCTTTAGTTAATGAAAAAGGAAATTATTTTGGTGGGCCTGACCTAATCTGGGGAGCCCTTTAGAAGAGGGACTGGGGGTCCTCCTGAGGTCAGAGGGACTCTCCTGTGTCCATGGAGAAGCAGGACACTGCAAGGTATGTAGCTGCCCGGAAGGAATTGTGCCAACAGCCCTGTGAGCTTGGAAGCGGCCCCTCCCTCAAGGCAGCACAGGCCCAGCCAACCCCTGGAACACCACCGCAGAGACCCTGAGCAGAACACCCAGCCCTGTGTTCCCCAGGCTCCCGACCCACAGAAACTTTCAGATGAGGGTTGTTTTAAGCCTCTAAGTCTGTGATCACTTACACGTTGCAGTAGAAAACAAACAGATGGCGTTCCTCCATCCGCCATGGTGGAGTCCCCAAGCTCCCTCTCCCGCCTTCCTTGATTGTTGTTTCCGTGGTCTCCCCAGCCTCCTTGCCCTCCAGAGGCCCAGGTCAAGGTTCAGCTGCTTCAGGGAACCCTCCCTGGGAGCCCACAGCCGGTCTGCACCTACGGCGTGGTGGTCACTGGTGGGGTTCCTGTCTGTTTCGTTCTCCCTCCTGACACGTTGCACAGGGTCACTCGCACTTCTGCCCCCATCAACACAGGCAGGGCCGTGGCATGGGTGCCGGCGGGAGAAACGTGAGCAGAGCACTGTGGCCAGCAGGCGTTCGCCCTCCGCCCCTTTCTGCTCGCCCCAGGAACCGGTTCTGCTCTGGATGCCGGCTGCCCCCCACCCCCTCCGCCCCGGCCAGGCCCAAGAACAAGGAGGATGGTGACACAGTTGAGCCCCACTGACCATAGTGGATGACTGGTGTAGGAGTTCCTTTAGCTGCTGTAACAAAGCAGTGTCACCTGGTGCCTTAAAACTATAGGTATTTATGATCTCGTGCTTTTGGAGAAGTCGGAGATCCAGGCATAGGCAGAACTGGTTCCTTCAGGGGCTCTGAGGGAGCGGCAGTCCCACATCTGTCTCCCAGCTCCTGGGGGCTCTGGCAGTCCTTGGCTGTGGACACATCCCTCCCCTCTCTGCCTCTGTCTTCACATGGACTCCTTCCCTGCCCTGTGTCCCTGTCTCCCTTTTTTTTTTTTTTTAAGATTATTTATCTAGGGGCGCCTGGGTGGCTCAGTCGTTGGGCGTCTGCCTTCGGCTCAGGTCATGATCCCAGGGTCCTGGGATC
>NW_027726484.1:0-315 GCF_054177405.1 Leptonychotes weddellii | reverse complement strand
ATTGCCTCCTTACAACCAGCTGGGCAGTGAGCTTTGCTGTTATCTTGTTTAAATCCCCATGGCACAAATGAAACAACTAAGACTCGCACTGGGAGAGAGGCTTCCTTATCCACATTCACACACTCAGTGCAGAGCTTCTTCCAGCTCCAAACCAGTGTCCTTCCTCGCTCCCCTCAGTAATTCCAGAAGCTATTCTGGAAGCCACTTACCACCTCTTGCCTTTGAGCAGATGTCCCGAGGTCGATACCTTCTCTCTGGTTCCTGGATCAAGGAGAGCACCCGTGTCTCCTGGTCCAGAGTGCTGGAAGCCACGGG
>NW_027726483.1:0-315 GCF_054177405.1 Leptonychotes weddellii | reverse complement strand
AAGCAGACTCCCCCTGAGCAGGGAGCCTGATGCAGGGTTCGATCCCAGGACCCTGAGATCATGGCAGCCAAAGGCAGCCACTTAACTGACTGAGCCACCCAGGCACCCCTACTATCTATTTTTTAAAGATTTATTTGTTTTAGAGAGAGAGAGAGCATGGGGTTGGGGGGGGTGCAGAGAGCCCAATGTGGGGCTCGATCTCACAACCCTAAGATCATGAGCCAAAACCAAGAGTTGGACACTTAACCAACTATGCCACCCAGGTGCCCCAACTATCTATTTTTAAGTATTTTCACTATTGTTTGTTCCATTTCG
>NW_027726482.1:0-315 GCF_054177405.1 Leptonychotes weddellii | reverse complement strand
ATGTTGTCCTCTAGCTAGTTCCTCCGTCCTCTGTATTTCTGTAAATCACTTGCCTCATCTTTGTTAAGCTTTCAATGTATATAGACTGGGCATATTTCCTAATATGTATTCTGTATATTTTCTAAAGCTAGATTCCAGGAAATACTTGTTTTTCCTTTTTCTCATTTTTCACTGTTCTTAACTATTTTCTTTTTTTTTTCTTTAAGATTTTATTTATTTATTTGAGAGAGAGAGAGAATGAGAGCACGAGAGGGAAGAGGGTCAGAGGGAGAAGCAGACCCCCCGCCGAGCCGGGAGCCTGATGTGGGACTCGAT
>NW_027726481.1:0-315 GCF_054177405.1 Leptonychotes weddellii | reverse complement strand
CAAAAGGTTAAGAAGGTTGTTACTGTACTTTCCAAGGGGAAATCGGATTGTTGCCATAAAATGGAACCCAGGGCAGTCTCTGGAGTGCCTCTTGATATTTCCATGTCCAAGAGTAAATATTAATGGAAAACCCCAATAGGGGTTGGGAGCCACTAAGGATTTAGATTTCTAGATTATTCCACCAGGTGGTGAACTCCAACCAGGTGAGGTGTTGGCTGAGAGCAAAAGCTAAGTCCCAACAGTTAAGCTGAACAACACTGCAGCCTCTTCCAGCTCCAGCAAGCCCATTTAAACACTCTGTATCCTACAGATTGA
>NW_027726480.1:0-315 GCF_054177405.1 Leptonychotes weddellii | reverse complement strand
ATCCTTAATTGTGTAAAATCATTTCTGCAAGTCTTCAATTTGTTCTCAGAGATAGTTGTTCTATAAATAGTTGTAGTTCTGGTTTGTCCATGGAAGGAGGTAAGCTCAGAATCTTCCTATTCTACCATCTTGATCCCCAAGACACCTCTGATTTCTATTCCAAAGCTCTTCATAAAATAAATACAGCATAATAAGTCAGCAATATCTTTGATAAAATGCCAGTGTTCATAGAGCATTTTGACATCATACCAGGTTTGTATAATGCAAAGGATTCAGTCTGGGCATGTGATTCTGTTAGTCTGGCTTAATCAGGGA
>NW_027726479.1:0-315 GCF_054177405.1 Leptonychotes weddellii | reverse complement strand
CATCCTCACCAACATCTGTCATTTCCTGACTTGGTAATTTTAGCCATTCTGATGGGTGTGAGGTGGTATCTCATTGAGGTTTTGATTTGGATTTCCCTGATGCCGAGCGATGTTAAGCACGTTTTCATGTGTCTGTTGGCCATTTGAATGTCTTCTTTGGAAAACTGTCTGTTCGTGTCTTCTGCCCATTTCTTGATTGGATCATTTGTTCTTTGGGTGTTGAGTTTGATAAGTTCTTTATAGATTTTGGATACTGGCCCATTATCTGATATGTCATTTGCAAATATCTTCTCCCATTCTGTCGGTTGTCTTTTG
>NW_027726478.1:0-315 GCF_054177405.1 Leptonychotes weddellii | reverse complement strand
AAATGTCAGCAAATACGTAACAGGGCCAAAGAGAGTAAGAAAGTTATTATTTCTTTTAAAGATTTTATTTATTTATTTGCGAGAGAGAGAGCACAAGCAGGGGAAGTGTCAGGCACAGGGAGAGGGAGAAGCAGGCCTCCCAATTAGCAGGGAGCCGGATACGGGGCTCGATCCCAGGACCCTAAGATCATGACCTGAGCCAAAGACAGATGCTTAACCGACTGAGTCACACAGGTGCCCCAGAAAGTTATTTTCCACAAAAATTTTAGTCTTTAAATATAATGTTGTTTTTTTAGGAAAATTTCTAATTATCAT
>NW_027726477.1:0-315 GCF_054177405.1 Leptonychotes weddellii | reverse complement strand
GGGTATTAAAGAGGGCACATTCTGCATGGAGCACTGGGTGTTACGCACAAACAATGAATTATGGAACACTACATCAAAAACTAATGATGTAATGTATGGTGATTAACATAACAATAATTTTTTTTTTTAAAAAGGAGTTAGTTCATTTGCTCATTCATTCACATATTCTATTCTGCTTATTTGTTCATTTGTTTGATCATCAGATATTTACTGAGTGTGTGCTATGTGTCAGGATTTTATTGGTTCATTAAGATGTGGCATTTAATATCTGTAATATTCATTCCAACAGTGAAACCATACATAGAAATAAATAGC
>NW_027726476.1:0-315 GCF_054177405.1 Leptonychotes weddellii | reverse complement strand
GAGTCTGGAGCATGTCCTGTTACTGAGAATGAGTAGAAGAGCCACCTCCTCACTGTTCATATTCTTCCTGCTTTTACTTAAGTCTCTGATGGCACCAGGGCCCGTTTCATTTCAGATCTCAGGGGTCTTAGGTCTTTTGGGATTTACTTTGGGTGACGGTTGTCTCTTTGTTTCTCAAATTAAGCTCCCTGATAAAAGAAGGGAAGTAAAATAAGACCTGAAACTGACAGGCAGGCAGCGTTATCTCAAACCAGAGAAAGAGATTAGGTTTGATTTTGGAATTTTCTTTTGGGGAAAGAATAGATGGCTTGATTA
>NW_027726475.1:0-315 GCF_054177405.1 Leptonychotes weddellii | reverse complement strand
AAGGCAAAGTCTTAGCAACAGGACTGGTCACTGTAGGCTAAAAACCAGCTCTCGAAGTAAAACACTAGAAATATAGAAAAAGCGGACAGAATAAACAAATCATGAAATTTTAAAAGAGGAATTTTTCATTTGCCTTTCTTTCTCACTTAGTTTTTGATTTGACTTTAAAAACATCAAAACAACAGGGAAAGAACCAGAGTGAGACTGGAGTCAGTGTGCATACTGAAAACACAAGAGATGAAATCAGGGAGAAGAAGGCCAGGATTTACTAGACTGACATGATGGATGAGGATGTGTGAGGGCCGGTCCTCACAC
>NW_027726474.1:0-5128 GCF_054177405.1 Leptonychotes weddellii | reverse complement strand
GGGTGGAGAAAGGGAGAGAGATTTTATTTCCAGTTCATTCATTTTTGATTGATAGCGCTCTAATAGGGGAAAAGAGAAAAAAAATAAAAGCTTCTATTGTGATGACATTTATTCTGCTGAAGACAACAATCTCAAAAATTTATTTTTTTCAGATTATGTATGTAATCCTGGTTTTAGTTTTTTGGATGTTTGCTTGTATTAATGCTTTTTACCCTTCCTGGGGCACTTAGGACACTTTCTACTTGAGTCTGTAGGAATAAGAAAATAATAAAAGGTGACTGTAAATGAGAGGTTTAGAGTAATCGTCTCAAGTTAAATTATTTATGTATGTCTGCCCCACATTTTCCTGCGCATTCATTTCACAAGTTGAGCTTCAGCTGGGGCAACAGCTGAACAGAGTCAGCTAATGAAGCCGCCCCTACATGCTGGGTCAGAGCCCTACTTTGCCATTTGGATTGCTATCCCCGTTTGAAGCTTTTGAAGAGGTGTGTGCTTGGCAAATGCTAATGAGTTTAAACTGGCTTACGTGTAAATTACTAGGCGTTTGTAGGGGAAAATTAGAGTATTTTGCAAATATTTTACAGTGCAAACGGTTTTCTGGGCCTCTTATCTTGTTCATAGATGAGACTTCCCTGAATCATATAGAAAGGTTGCCAGCTACATGAAAACTTAGCATGTCTTTAACTTGAGACCTTTAACTCAAGTCCTTTTCCTATCCAGAGCCTTCTATTGTGAGTTTAAGGTATCTATTAGAGCCTCTATTGCCATCCACACACCTGGGAGAAATGAATTCAGTGCTATTTTCTGTACAGTTGAGTCACAAAGATTCTGTCCTTGACTTCACTCTACCAGGCTCCCTTGAACTCTGTTTCATCTAGGCTTTAGCTTCTGGACTTCTTGGTCTCTGCATTGTCCAATTTGAGCAGGAATCCTAAGTCAGTTTAGCTGGAGTTCCCCATCCTCCGTATCTGATCACCTTCAGTATCTATCTAACCAGGCTTCTCAGCCTCCACCATCCCCAGGTGATAACTGTTACCCTTGCCCCTCTTGTTTCTTTTAATAATTTGCCATCCACTGACCCCCTACACTGTACCTTAGCGGTTAATGCCCACTTGACCATGCTGTGTTTGGAGTTGAAACCACTCTCTTTCTCTCCTGTCAAATTCCATTTCAGTGGTCCCTACACCTGTTCTGATAGCCGCCCCTCCCCCACTTGAATAAAGTCATTCTCACCCTACTTGAACAAGTGTCATTCAAGAATTTTTCTTTAACATTAGTTTTGGGTATAATGGAAAATCAGTATAATGGTAGCATATTATCAGAAGTTAGACTGTTGCAAAATTCAGTCATATAAAAATATTCTCAAGGGAATTTACCTTATATTACAATTGATAAAATAAAAAAACAAATTTTTTTTAAAGAACAGAATGTAGGAGTAGTTACTATTGCCCATGTGAAGCTTTAAAACAATTGATGATTTGCAATTCCATAACATAGTTGGTTGTAAGAGAACCATATTGCCCACGATCCTACCTTGAGTTTCCCTGCAGCCATGGAAAGTTTCCTACACACAGAGCACTCTTCTGAAAAAGCTTTTGCAAGGAAGCAAACATGCTGGGGTATGCCTAGGTTGAACCCTGAAATGTGGCAGAATAATACCCCCAGCTCAATCCTCAGCCAACTGGGGATGAGAGCCCACTGATAAATGTCCCAGTCTCCCTGTTCTTACAGCTTTGACAATTCAGAGGTATGGTCCACTGAATTTTTTAGAGGCTTCCTAGTGGGACTGTGCCCTAGTAGTGCACTCATTAATGTGGCCTTTTTTGACTTGTCTTGTGTCTGTCTCCCTTGTGTCTCCTGGCATTGTCTTCCAAATAAACTACCAACAGCCAAATCCTTGTCTCAGGCGCTGCTTTTGAGGAAGCCTTGTTTGAACCCAAAGACAGCATTAAGGTCCCACCTAAGCCTGCTACTCTTTCAAAGAGACCTGTGTCAAAAAAAAGGTTGCAAATCAAATGGCTAAAGAGGTTAAGAGGGTATTAAAGACAGACTGAGACTCATTAAAAATTGTAGGAGTTTATTTGAACAAAAATTGATTAGAATTGGGCCGCATCCAATCCAGCAGATAGAAGCTTGAGGAGCTGTATAACATGAGAGACTTTTATAGACAGAAGAGAGCAGGAACAAGATGGAAATTATATGAGGCATAAAATCAGATTGGTTATTGTACGGTTACTTCACTTTGGAGGAGAATGGCAGGGGTCTATCAGGCAGATTATGTAACTAGTGCTGATCAGGCGATTGCTGATTGATTTAAGATTCCATTTCTGGGAAGGCTGAAACTATAAGTCTCATTTTGGTGATGTGGGGCTTAGCATAAGTGACTCCATTCTGGGCTAGATAAGTCGTTGATGTGAATTATTTCAGTTGAGATTAAGTGTGCCAAAACACAGAGACAGAAATACTGGGTATCTCTTAGTGATTCCTTTAACAAATTTACTATGTTTATTGAATGCCTATGAGCTCAGGAAACATCTGTGAATAAAACAAAGTCCATTGTCTTCATGTGGATTATATACTAGATTCTAATAACCATTAAACCATTTCTGTAAGCCATTTAAAGTGGCAATATCTGTTTTAATTAAAAATTTTCATGAGGTTATATTATATGTGGGATGCTTGCAAGCAAGTATTTTTATAGCAGGAGTAACTTTCATGTTAGTATTAGGTTTGAAATTTTTTGTTTTTTGTTTTTCTCTTTACTCTCTACTTACTCTACTCAGTTTCCCTAATCAATTTTGACTTAGGGCTTTTACCACTTTACACTGAAAGGAAAAGGACAACAAGTCCAATGTGGTATGTGATTTATTTATTTATTATGATATTGCTGTTTTTTATTGAGCTGAGGATAATCTCTGCATAGACAGCTAAAAACAAGGAATTGAATACAGGCTTGACTCTCCACAAAGTACTTCTCACCATTCACTGCCTACGTGCTTCTTAACGGAGGGTAGATAACAATCTGCCAGTGAGTATTTTCGGGGACCCCTGACATTTAACTAAGGATTGTGGGGGGAAAAATAAACTTAATGCAAAAACCAACACAGATCCATATACATTTTAAAATGGAACAAATATTAAAGTAAAACCACAGGTTTGCAATGGGTCACTTAAAATAGTCCCTCAAGCTTCCTGGCTTATGCAATCAGAACTCTGGAAGATCCTTTGGGGGAAAACAGTGCCTCATAGGCAGACCTTGACCACATCCTGGACCTCACTTACAAGCTGCAGACCTGTATCTAAGGACACACTGTCACCTCTATCTGGATATTCCATGGGCATCACATATGCAATGTTCCTGACTCTTGACCCATCCACATTCTCATATGACCACCTGCCTCCCTGTCTGTTACTTGCTTTTCACTTCATGGAAGCATGACCCACTCTTTCTTAGCTAATCAGTCACCAAATCTTTTCTATTCAATTTATTTCTTTAATTTTCACTCACCTTCTATTTCTACCCCCAGTGTATTGTACAATTTTTGACCTTTATCTCTCATTAGAACTTTTTCAGACCTATCTGCTTTTAGTTTGGTTTACTTTTGCTTGATCCTACCACATGATGTAAACATTTTTTCTACAACAGATACTATTAATCTACTACTAATACAGAGAAATTACAATGTATACTCAATAAATGAATTATTTTTCCTATGGGTAGGAATAGCTTTAAAATTCTTACATGAGAATGTGTCTTTGCTCTCTTGTATTAAAATAAGCTATTTTGAGTGAGGAAAGAAAGGACAAGAATAATAGAAGTCCATTTAACAATATCTTAGCAAAAACCCCAGTTGAGGAGTGCCTGGGTGGGTCAGTTGGTTAAGCGTCTGACTCTTGATCTCAGGGTCATGAGTTCAAGCCCCATGCTGGGTTCCACGCTGGGCATGGAGCCTACTTGAAAACAAACAAAACCCTACGGTCCAGAGTGGAGTTAAGCATGTGGTAGTGCTGCATGGACCCTCACCACCAGATTGATAGAGAAAGGTGTTGAATGATAGCTGATCTAGAAGACTTTCAGCCCAACTTGGAGCTCTCCAAGGATTTCCAAGGCCTCTGCCCTCAGATTTCCTTTATCCTCTAATATCCTTGCCATCTTAGAAAAATACATGGGTTAGAATATCTCATTGTTTAGTAGAGAACTTGATGCATTCAAAGCCTGTTTCACTGCATCCAGTCATTAAACAAATGGTTACTTATAATGGAGTTGGTGTAAGAAATAATGGATAAAATTGTAGTTTGAAGCACTTAGCATCTATAAAGATCTGCAGATGGGCTAAATAATATTTTCAAAATATTTATACATGCTTGTAACTTTTCTATGCTCTCTGGTAACTACATGCTGTGAGCTCTATTTTCACATCCGTGACAAACTAGTTGGGTTTGGCTTATGTTTTAGATTACCTTAATGTATGTACTTCTAAATATCTGGCATTTCTTTTAAAGTTGTTCTATCATAGATTTTTTTTTTCTTCTCAGTATGTATATTCTACTTTTTAGACACCTTTCTGGAAAAAAGAGACAAGTTCTGTCTCACATTTACTCACACATATGTACATGCTGCCTCACACATAATTTGGCAAAGAAAATTTAATTGAAGAATGGGAGAGTCCTGTACAACCTATATTAATTTCAAGACATTAACATTTATAATTAAAATATTGGACAATGCCCATTCGATTGTTACCCTAGCTTTCTTTTAAGAAAACACATAGGCAAAGTAGAGGTTCCCTTTGATCACGTAGATGAAAGATCAGTGGTGACTCTAAAGTAAAAAATGTTTTATTACTTAATAAATTCATAAATTAGGTTTCTAAATAATCCTTTGGCAGCAAACATAAAAGTTATTTGAAAACAATGACTTAATATTAAATTTTGAGAACATGGAAACTTGTAAATTCAAGAATAAACTGAGGTCTTTGTTCTTAAATTAATTTTTAGTTTTTCTCCTAGTTGATAAGTGCTCCTAAACTGAAAACCCCTGTCAAGTTTAGAGAAGGAAGAGTAGGCACGGGAAAATGCCTTCCTAGTTCTCCTTCTTAGAATTCCATCTTCCACTGGTTTCTCTCCT
>NW_027726473.1:0-315 GCF_054177405.1 Leptonychotes weddellii | reverse complement strand
AGACATTCACAATTTGCCACTTACTGGAAAATCAGAATGAATGCATTCCAAAATCAATTTTTGATTCTGAATGTAAAAAAAAACCCCAAATATTATGATACAAATTTCAGAATCAGACCTGTTATAGAACACACTTAAGGAGGGGGGCGGAGCAAGATGGCGGAGGAGTAGGAGACCTGGATTTCGTCTCCTCTCAGGAATTCAGCTGGATAGGGATCAAAGCATTCTGAACACCTACAAACTCAACAGGAGATCGAAGAAAAGAAGAGCAACAACTCTCTCAGCAGAAAAGCGACCACTTTCTGGAAGGTAGGA
>NW_027726472.1:0-315 GCF_054177405.1 Leptonychotes weddellii | reverse complement strand
ACCCCTTGAAGCCCTGTGTTTTCTCTTAGATCAGCACTCTAGAATCCCAGATGGAATGGGGAAATACTTTCTCTTTAAATGCCACTGGGACTATATGGTGTCTTGAAGTCGGAGGTGAGAGACTAAGTCCGTTCTTCAGCAAACAGGAGAGAATGTTTTTATTTAATATTCCTTTTCTCTTTGTTGGTAGACTTTCTCCGTTGTGACATAGGAAACAGATCAGATTGTGGCAACCCTTTACAAAACATAGAGATAGTTTCTAACTCTCTGAGCTATTTGATGATGATGATGATGATGGTGGCGGTGGTGGTGATG
>NW_027726471.1:0-315 GCF_054177405.1 Leptonychotes weddellii | reverse complement strand
CGGACAGGATGGGCTCAGCAATACTGGGGGGCGGCACCCCAAGCCCCGGGGGCTAGGGCATCGCTCCTGCTTGCCCTCCGTGGCCGGCTGCCCGGGAGCCCCGCCCATCCTCCGCTCATCCTCCGCTCACTAGCCTCACTAGGGGCCCAGGGGTGCTGCGGGCAGAGGTTCTTCTCACAGCTCCTGGGGCTGCCCCCCCACCCCCACAACGAGGGATTGCAGTCCCACCGCATGCCAGGAGGGAGGACAGAAGTGCTTGGTGGAGTGTGGGGCATGGGGAGTCAGCCACCAGCCCCTTGCCCTTCATCCTTCCTT
>NW_027726470.1:0-315 GCF_054177405.1 Leptonychotes weddellii | reverse complement strand
TGGGGGGATGGGTTAAATAGGTGATGGTGATGAAGGTGTGCATGGGGCGCCTGGGTGGCTCAGATGGTTGGGCGTCTGCCTTTGGCTCAGGTCATGATCCCAGAGTCCTGGGATCAAGCCCCGCTTCAGGCTCCTGGCTCATCGGGGAGCCTGCTTCTCCCACTGCCTCTCTCCCTGCTCATGCTCTCTCTCTCTCTCTATCTCTGTGTCTCAAATGAATAAATAAAATCTTAAAAAAAAAAAAAAGTGTGCATTTGTTGTGGTGAGCTCCATGTATTGAATAGAAGTGTTGAATCACTATATTGTACACCTGAA
>NW_027726469.1:0-315 GCF_054177405.1 Leptonychotes weddellii | reverse complement strand
ACAAGGTCTTCTGTTACCTTACCCTGACCTACCCCTCCAGCCTTTTTCCCAGTATGCTTGTCCCTTCTTCCCCAGGTCCTATGTTCTAGCACATAAGCAGTTCCATGAACAGCCCCGAGTGAGTCACACTTCTGCCTTTTGTATGTTCATTAACTCATTATTGATTTATTCACTCTTCATTCATTCATTTACTAAATACCTAATGGAGGTCAGGCAGAGAGCAAAGTCCTAGGATAGATGTATACTATAGGAACACAGAAGAGGGATATGTAAATAAGACCGAGGAGTTAAAGTCTCTCAAGAGAGGTAACAACA
>NW_027726468.1:0-315 GCF_054177405.1 Leptonychotes weddellii | reverse complement strand
TAAGCTACACATGAGGGAAGCAAAGAAAAATTAAAATCCACAAAGCAAAGGTGTTAAAGAAATTTTTATGTTATGTTAGAAATATTCAGTGAAATATTTGATATTAACATGCAACGTCTTATAAAACTAGACATGCAGGGGCACTTGGGTGGCTCAGTTGTTAAGCGGCTGCCTTTGGCTCAGGTCATGATCCCAGGGTTCTGGGATCAAGCCCCACATCGGGCTCCCTGCTCGCTGGGAAGCCTGCTTCTCCCTCTCCACTCCCCCTGCTTGTGTTCCTTCTCTCACTGTGTCTCTCTCTGTCAAATAAATAAA
>NW_027726467.1:0-315 GCF_054177405.1 Leptonychotes weddellii | reverse complement strand
TCCCCGACGCCGGCACGCAGAGGGGCAGGGGGGCGGGAGATGGATGGTTCTGGGAATTACGGCTGGCTGCAAAGTGGGGGCCTTTCACCTCCGGGGAGCGGGGTCAAGTCACTGTCACCATGGGCCCAGACCCCAGGGAAATGAAGCAGGAGACCCCTGCTCTGGGTCGTGCCCCCGCTCCCCGCCAGACACCAGCATCCGCCCAATTCCGCACCAGATCCAACTCTGGCCCCAGAACGATCGATTCGCGGGACCCCCGATGGCGCCCCGAGGCCGGTGCTGCTCGTGGCTTGTGACAAATGAGGAACCTGACAT
>NW_027726466.1:0-315 GCF_054177405.1 Leptonychotes weddellii | reverse complement strand
GAGTCCCGCATCGGGCTCCCTGCTCGGCGGGGAGTCTGCTTCTCCCTCTGACCCTCCTCCCTCTCATGCTCTGTTTCTCATTCTCTCTGTCTCAAATAAATAAATAAAATCTTTAAAAAAAAAAAAAAAAGATGAAGGGGTTCCCAACACTCAGGGCGAACCCGGATGAGTTGGTCACCCAACGAACCGGCGTAGTTCTGCTGCAGGCCCGTGGCTGAGCTGGAATTTTAGCCCAGGCCTGTTTGCCCTCAGCACCCAAGGTCATAACCCCTGCACTATTAACTTAAACCAATAAATGACGTCCTTTCAAAACAG
>NW_027726465.1:0-315 GCF_054177405.1 Leptonychotes weddellii | reverse complement strand
TGGGTATTGAGGAGGGCACGTTCTGCATGGAGCACTGGGTGTTGTGCATGAACAATGAAACATGGAACACTTCATCTAGAACTAATGATGTAATGTATGGGGATTAACATAAGAATAAAAAAAAAAAAACTATTTTCACTATGTTTACAAAGCTAAAGGGAAAAAACTGGATGAAGAACTAAAGAAAATCAGTAAAATGACATGAATAAAATGAGGATATCAACAAAGAGAAATTATTAAAAGGGACCAACAGAAATCCTGGAGCTGAAAAATACAAAAACTGAACTGAAAATCTACTAAAGGGATTCAATAGCA
>NW_027726464.1:0-315 GCF_054177405.1 Leptonychotes weddellii | reverse complement strand
GCCCC
Organism: Leptonychotes weddellii; assembly: GCF_054177405.1. NCBI lineage: Eukaryota > Metazoa > Chordata > Mammalia > Carnivora > Phocidae > Leptonychotes > Leptonychotes weddellii. Next base: position 310 of record NW_027726464.1, on the reverse strand, counting down.
GTATCGGGCTCCCTGCTCAGCGGGAAGCCTGCTTCTCCCTTTCCCACTCCCTCTGCTTGTGTTCCCTCTCTTGCTGTCTCTCTCTGTCAAGTAAATAAAATCTTTAAAAATAAATAAATAAATAAATAAAATCTTTAAAAGAAAAAAAAAGCTACTCCCTCATGCCGAAGACTCTTCCAACTTAAAAAAAATTATGGGGCACCTGGGTGGCTCAGTTGGTTAAACATCTGCCTTCGGCTCAGGTCATGATCCCAGGGTCGTGGGATCGAGCCCCGCATTGGGCTCCCAGTTCAGCAGGGTGTATGCTTCT
>NW_027726463.1:0-5129 GCF_054177405.1 Leptonychotes weddellii | reverse complement strand
TGCTATTGTAAATGGAATCATTTCTCTAATTTCTCTTTCTACAGTTGCATTGTTAGTGTATAAGAAAGCAACTGATTTCTGTGCATTGATTTTGTATCCTGCCACATTACTGAATTGCTGGATGAGTTCTAGTAATTTGGGGGTGGAGTCTTTTGGGTTTTCCACATAAAGTATCATGTCATCTGCGAAAAGAGAGAGTTTGACTTCTTCTTTGCCAATTTGAATACCTTTTATTTCTTTTTGTTGTCTGATTGCTGTTGCTAGGACTTCTAGTACTATGTTGAATAATAATGGCAAGAGTGGGCATCCTTGATGTGTTCCTGACCTTAAGGGAAAGACTCTCAGCTTTTCCCCATTGAGGATGATATTCACTGTGGGTTTGGAAAAGATGGCAGAGGATAGGGAACCCTATTCCAACTGGTCCCCGGAATTGAGCTGGATATCTACCAGACCACACTGAGGATCCACGAAATCAGCCTGAGATGTAAGAAGATCTGGATCTCTACAAACAGAAGATCGCAGGTGGTTGGTTTCAAGGTATGAAGCAGGGAGCCGTGATTCTGCAGGCAGATATTGGAGGATAAATGGCAGCAGGATGGAGCCTGGACATGGGGTTCCTACACCAGTGAGTGAGAGCCTCCTACACTAGGGACGGGGCACAGACTTGCAGGACCAGTAGTGGTGGGGAAAGGACTGAGGGTAGCCCCCAGGACAGAAACTGGAGCGGGAGGGCTCCTGCGTGTTAACTGGCGGCGGCTGGTGGTTTTAGAAGCACAAAGAACAGAGACGTGCCCCAACCTGGAGGTGAGGACTGGGAGCGCTGCTTAGGGGCACCCAACCCAGGATGGTGCAGTTTATAACAGCACAGACGGAAACAGAGATAGTGTGGCCTGGAGAGCTCACTGAAGAACAGACTGCGATCTCTCTGCTCTGCAGCAGAGGGTTGGAAACGGTCTCTTCTGCTCTGACTCATGGAAGAGATGCAGAAAGCCACCAGGGAAAGCCACCAGAGAAAAAAGGCCCCAAAAAATCAGTTCCCACTGAGCCCATCCCCCACCACAAGGGGGCAGGGCAACTCGGCCCAAACAGGACTGCCTGAGGCAGGCCCCTCCCCCAGAAGACAGGCTGGAAAAACAAGAGGCCAGCAACCCTAAGGTCCCAAGAAAACAGGTGCATCTTGCTTGGGTTCTGGTCAATAATTTGGACTCTATACATTCCCTCAACCACCTCTCAACAGAATGACTAGGAGGAGGAACCCCCAAAATAGGAAAGACTCAGAGATTATGATTTATGCTGCAGATTTACAAATGGATGCAGATATAACCAAGATGTTGGAGATGGAATTCAGGCTAACAATTGTGAAGATGATAGCTAGAATGGAGAAATCAATTAATGGCAACATAGAGTCTCTAAGGGCAGAAACAAAAGCTAATTGGCAGAACTTAAAAATGCTATCAGTGAGATCCAATCTAATCTACATAATCTAACAGCTAGGGTAAGTGAGGCAGAAGAACATATTAGCGACCTGGAAGACACTTTAATAGATAAAAAGGGAAAAGAGAAGGTCAGGGAAAAACAACTCAGAATCCATGAAAATAGAATCAGAGAAATAAGTGACACCATGAAGCATTCCAATAATTACTTTAAATATAAATGGACTATGGGGCACCTGGGTGGTCAGTCAGTTAAATGTCCAACTCTTGATTTTGGCTCAGATCATAATCTCAGGGTTGGGGGATCAAGCCCTGCATTGGGCTCTTTACTCAGCAAGGAGTCTGCTGGAGTTCTTCCTCTCCTTCTCCCTCTGTCTCTCCCAACCACACATTCCCCCCCAACCCTCTCCCAAATAAATAAATAAATCTTAAAAAATAAAATTAAAATTAAAAATAAATATAAATGGACTAAATTTTCCAACCAAAAGACAGAGTGTCTGAATACATTAAAAAAAAAAAAAGGCTCATATATATACTGCCTACAAGAGACTTCATATGTAAGGACACACACAGACTGAAAGTAAAGGGATGGAGAAAGATATTCCATACAATAAGAAACCAAAGGAAAGCTGGGGAAGCTATAATTACAGCAGATGAAACAGAGTTTAAAACAAAGATTTAATAAGAAACAAAGAAGATTATTAATGATAAAGTGTTCAATCCAACAAAAGAATATAAGAGTTGTAAATATTTACACACCTGACAAAGGAGCACCTAAATATGTAAAGTAAATATTAATGTACTAAAAAGAGAAAAAGACAGCAATACAACAATAGGAGGAAACTTTAATACTCCATTTTTATCAATGGATAGATCATCCAGACAGAAAATCAATAAGGAAACATTGAATTTAAAGGACACCTTAGACCAAAAGGACTTAACAGACATATACATAACATTCCATCTGAAAGAAACAGAGTACACATTCTTCTCAAACACACATGAAACATCCTCTGGATAAATCATATGTTAGCCCACAAACTGTGAACTAATAAACAAATTCACTGAAGTTGCAGGATACAAAATTAATATACAAAAAGCTGTTGTGTTTTCTACACACCAATAATGAACTATCCAAAAGAGAAATTAACAATCCCCTTTACAATTGTATCAAAAAGAATAAAATAAATACATAGGAATAAATATAACCTAGGAGATAAAAGACTTGTTCAGTGAAAACTATGACTTTGATAAAAGAAATTGAAGAAGATAAAAAAAAATGTCAAAAATGTCAAGATGTTCCATGCTCATAGATTGGAAGAACTAATATTGTTAAAATATCTATACGGCCCAAAGCAATCTACAGATTCAATACAATCCTTATCAAAATTCTAACAGCATTTTTCAGAGAAATAGAACAAACAATCCCAAAATTTGTATGGAACTACAAAAGATCTGGAATACCCAAAGAAATCTTAAGAAGAACATAGGTGGCATCACCTTCTTAATTTTAAACTAATATTACAAAATTATAATAATCAAAATAGTAATGGCATAAAAACAGACACACAAATCTGTTTTTGTGTGGAACAGAATAGAGAGCCTAGAAATAAACCCATGTTTATATGGTCAACTAATTTATGACAGAGGAGCCAAGAATATACAATGGAGCAAGGGGAATCTCTTCAATAAATGATGCTGGGATACTAGACAGATACATGCAAAAGATTGAAACTGGATTGCTATCTCACAATAAAAGTCAACTAAAATGGGCGCCTCAGTGGCTCAGTCATTAAGCATCTGCCTTCGGCTCAGGTCATGATCCCAGGGTCCTGGGATCGAGCCCCACATCAGGCTCCCTGCTCAGTGGGAACCCTGCTTCTCCCTCTCCCACTACCCCCTGCTTGTGTTCCCTCTCTCACTGGGTCTCTCTCTGTCAAATAAATAAATAAAATCTTAAAAAAATAAAGTCAACTAAAATGGATTAAAGACTTGAATGTAAGACCTGAAATCATTAAACTGCTAAAAAAAAAAAAAATAGGTGATAAGCTCTTTGACGTCAGTTTTTTTGATGATTTTTTTGGATTTGACACCAAAAGCAAAAACAACAAAAGCAAAAATAAATGGGTGGGACTACACACACACACACACAAAATTCTGCACAACAAAGGAATCCATCAACAAATAAAAAGTCAACCTCCTTAATAGAAAAAAAATTTGCAAATCATATATCTGATAAGGAGTTAACATTCAAAATTTGTAAAGATATCATACAACTCAATAGCAAAAAAAAGCAATCCAATTTAAAAAATGCAAAGAGGGAGACTAGAAGGGAAGATGGCGGAGGAGTAGAGGACACTATTTCAACTGGTCCCCGGAAATCAGCTGGATATCTACCAGACTACTCTGAGCACCCACAAAACCAGCCTGAGATGTAAGATGATCTGGATCTCTACAAACAGAATATCACAGGAGGTTGGTTTTGAGGTACGAAGTGGGGAGCCGAGATTCTGCAGGCAGATATTGGAGGATAAATGGCAACGGGAGGGTCCCTGGCCATGGGGATCCTACACCGCCGGTGAGCGACAGCCTTGCACGCTGGGGACGGGGCACAAACTCGCAGACCAGTAGTGGCAGGGAAAGGACTTTAGGGCAGCCCCTGGCGAGGAAACCCGGAGCGGCAGGGTCGTCCGTGTGAACTGGGAGCGGCTGGCGGTTTTAGAAGCACAAAGGGCAGAAACATGCTCCGACCTGGAGGCAGGACTGGGAGCACTGCGGAGGCGCACACAACCCAGGATGCTGCAGTTTATAGCAGCATGGATAGAAATTGAGACAGTGTGGCCTGGAGAACTCACTGAAGAACAGACTGAGGTCTCTCTGCTCTGAGGCAGAGGGTTGGAAATGGTCTCTTCTGCTCTGACTCTGGGAAGAGACACAGAAAGCCACCAGGGAAAGCCAGCAGAGACAAAAGCCCCAACAAACCAGTTCCCACTGAGCCCATCCCCTGCCACAGGGGGGCAGGGCAACTCGGCCCAAATAGGGTTGCCTGAGTAACAGCACAGCAGGCCCCTCCCCCAGAAGACAGGCTGGGAGAACAAGAGGCCAGCAACCCTAAGGTCCCAAGAAAACAGGTGCATCTTGCTTGAGTTCTGGTCAATAATTTGGACTCTATACATCCCTCAAACACCCGTCAACAGAATGACTAGGAGGAGGAACCCCCAAAATAGAAAAGACTCAGAGATCATGACTTATGCTGCAGATTTACAAATGGATGCAGATATAACCAAGATGTTGGAGATGGAATTCAGGCTAGCAATTATGAAGACAATGGCTAGAATGGAGAAATCAATTAATGGCAACATAGAGTCTCTAAGGGCAGAAATGAAAGCCAAATTGGCAGAACTTACAAATGCTATCAATGAGATCCAATCCAATCTAGATAATCTAACAGCTAGGGTAACTGAGGCAGAAGAATGAATAAGCGACCTGGAAGACAATATAATAGATAAAAAGGGAAAAGAGGAGGTCAGGGAAAAACAACTCAGAATGCACGAAAATGGAATCAGAGAAATAAGTGACACCATGAAGCATTCCAGTGTCAGAATAATTGGAATCCTGGAGGGAGAGGAGAGAGAGAGAGGGCTAGAAGATGTATTTGAACAAATTGTAGCTGAGAACTTTCCTAATGTGGGGAAT
>NW_027726462.1:0-315 GCF_054177405.1 Leptonychotes weddellii | reverse complement strand
TTCTTTGGAGATAATCTACCACATCCTGATTAATGAAAGTGTTCAGAAAATACCAAATTGCAATATGGAAAACTATTTTCAATATTTGTGTCTTATTCAGGGAGTGGGTGAAAAATGATTAGATATATAGAGAGAATATTAAAGTAGAAACTTGGTTTTATGGGGTGTGAATAATGGCAGTGGGGAAATTACAAAAAAACCCCCAAAACTCCCTGCAGTCATAAAAGCTCCAAGAATGCTGTCGTGAAAGTATGTAAGCAGCTTTCCTTATTTCTCAGATTTGTAGGATCTCTGCAGGACTTCTCAGAGCTTTTA
>NW_027726461.1:0-315 GCF_054177405.1 Leptonychotes weddellii | reverse complement strand
AGCCTGAGATCCTCCTCTCTCAAGTAGAGATGAAAACAGAAGCTGCCTCACAACAGTAGAACCGTGAGATGTCGTGCATGGCGGATACTCAGCCAAGTGCCTGGCTTAGACAATCAATAACCACTAACTGCCCTTATTATTAGTAGTTATTAACAGTGTTAGACACTTTGTATCTGGTAAGTTGTCCACTGGTGTAGCCGAAAATAGATATTAGGGAAACTTCCCAGCCGAATGTTTCTCAGTATTCTGCTATCCAGAGTTACTCAGTAGGGAAAGGGTTACCAGGTCACTCCTGTTGGACGTCCCTCTTGGGTA
>NW_027726460.1:0-315 GCF_054177405.1 Leptonychotes weddellii | reverse complement strand
CATACAAAGGCAAGATCACCAGATTAGGCCTTCAAATGATGCAATTTTTTCTACTTATAGGCTCACTTCTATTTCCAACCATAACATTCTAGTTTTTATAATGGAGTGTAGGTTGCCATGGCAGTAGAAGATTGATATGGACATGGATTTTGGAAAATGGGTCATTGGAGAAGAAGTGTTTTTTTTTTTTTTAATTTTTATTTATTTATTTATTTGAGACAGAGAGAATGAGAGAGAGAGAGCACATGAGAGGGGGGAGGGTCAGAGGCAGAAGCAGGCTCCCTGCCGAGCAGGGAGCCCGATGCGGGACTCGAT
>NW_027726459.1:0-315 GCF_054177405.1 Leptonychotes weddellii | reverse complement strand
GGAGGGCGGCTGGGTCAGCACGGCCTGGGACAGGGAGCCTGCAAACACAGACGTTAATGGGGCAAGAAACGGAGAAATTTATCAAGATGCCCACTTCAGGAAGAGTGACTTTGAGGGCTGACCAGCTTCCCTGAGACCTGGACCTACCTGTACGATAGGAGAGGAGCATGAGGAAGACAGGCGTCCAGGCCATGGTGACACAGACACAGGACCCCACAGTGGGCCAGGCTGCCCGAGGCCTCCTTTTCTCCTCCACCCTCTGCCACAGGAGGGGCTCTCCATGCAAACGCGGTCCACCCACTGACTGCCCAGCCC
>NW_027726458.1:0-315 GCF_054177405.1 Leptonychotes weddellii | reverse complement strand
GTTGACCAACTGTTTGGAACACAGCCAATTTGAGCAAAGAAACATCCTTACTTGTGGCTCTGTTACAATGGTGAAATCTACAACCACAAGGAGATGAAACACATCTCCTTTTGAATTTAATTATCCTTTAATTCTCCTTTTGAATTTATTTTTTTTTTAAGTTTTGTGGGGTTTTTTAAATGATTTTATTTATTTATTTATTTGGACAGAGAGAGAGAGAGAGCATGTGCGCACAAACAGGGGGAGCAGCAGAGAGAGAGGGAGAAGCAGGGTCCCCGCTGAGCAGGGAGCCCAACGTGGGGCTCTATCCCAGGC
>NW_027726457.1:0-315 GCF_054177405.1 Leptonychotes weddellii | reverse complement strand
GGGGGCCTCGGGGCAGCTGCAGAGCTGGATGTGGGGTCGGGGCCCCAATGGGCACGCGGTGTAACGTTCGGAGGGGAACGGCCAAATCCTCGTCTACGCGCCCGTTCCAGGTTCTGCAGGTGCTCAGCGTGCTTGAGAGCGCCGTGCCCCCGCTGCTGGCCCCACGGCCCTGTTCGCCCAGTCACACGACAGTGTTGCCGCCTCCAGGTGAGCTGGCTTCATACACCTGGAGTCCCTCCTTCCCTTCCTGGGGACGCCCAGGTCGCCTGCTCCATTCCTTCTCGATCTCCCAGCACTCCGAGGCTCCAGGTGGGC
>NW_027726456.1:0-315 GCF_054177405.1 Leptonychotes weddellii | reverse complement strand
GCAGGTGCCGGGAGGAAGTCCCAGGCCCACAGGTCCCTGGCAGAGGCAGGGGTGGCCCGGCTGCGTGTCACGGGCGTGGAGGGGGCGCCCTGCTCACCGTCACCAGCCAGGACCCTTCTCGGGTCAGCGCACTTCTTATCTCAGCGCACGTCTCCCCGGGCAGTGAGGCCTGCCTGGTGCGGGGGTTCAGCGCTGTCAATGCTGCCAGCGTCCTCTGAGGTCGGAGCTGACGCCACCACCGCGTGCTCCCCTGCGCGCCCGGCTGACGCGCCCCTGCATGCCCGCCTGACCCGCTCCCCTGCGCGCCCGGCTGAC
>NW_027726455.1:0-315 GCF_054177405.1 Leptonychotes weddellii | reverse complement strand
ATATCCCCCACCTCTCCTTTTTCTCCCTCCTCCTCCTCCAAGGATAAAGAAATGATAGATTTTCTGTTGTACATTCAACTCTTAACATTAATAATTAAGACTAAGTCCAGGCACTGTAACAGGAATTGCTAGGGTTCTGCCTGTCTTTCAATTTAAAGTGCTGGTGTTTAAAAACAGTTTCAAGGGTAGGGATGAGACCTTCTGTACTTTGCTTATTTTGAAGAATCAGTGGTAGGAGCAGTGAAAAAAATTCCATGGAATACATTTTTGAAGTAGCACATTTCTGAAGTCATAAGTTGATTCAGGTTCTAACCC
>NW_027726454.1:0-315 GCF_054177405.1 Leptonychotes weddellii | reverse complement strand
TGGGAGGCAGGGCTGGGCCCATTATCCTGCCCACACCCTGAGTGTGGGGCTGGGACAGTACCACCTCTCAGACAGGCAGGCTCATTCACTTCACAAGCAACCCCTGAGCCCTGACGTGTGCCGGGGCTGCCGATGTGGCAGGTAGCTCAGTCTAGAGGGGGAGCCCGAGGGGATTCAAAGACACACAGGGCACGTGGGTGACCACACACCATGATGGAGGAGTGGGTATGATGAGCACACGGAACCGTAGGTCTGACTTCACCTGGAAGTCAAGGTGGGCTTCCCTGAGGAGGTGATGTTGGAGATGAGAGCGTG
>NW_027726453.1:0-315 GCF_054177405.1 Leptonychotes weddellii | reverse complement strand
TGCATCCATTTGTAAATCTGCAGCATAAGTCATAATCTCTGAGTCTTTCCTATTTTGGGGGTTCCTCCTCCTAGTCATTTTGCTGATGGGTGGTTGAGGGAATGTATAGAGTCCAAATTATTGACCAGAACCCAAACAAGATGCACCTGTTTTCTAGGGACCTTAGGGTTGCTGGCCTCTTGTTCTCCCAGTCTGTTACTGAAGCAACCCTGTTTGGGCAGAGTTGCCCTGCCCCCCTGTGGTGGGGGATGGGCTCGGTGGGAACCAGTTTCTTGGGGCTTTCGTTCTCTGGAGGCTTTCCCTGGTGGTTTTCCT
>NW_027726452.1:0-5129 GCF_054177405.1 Leptonychotes weddellii | reverse complement strand
CTTGGTTAGATTTTAGTTCTTTTATTTCTCCAGAAAGGGTTTCTCTAATAACGTCCATGATTTTTTCAAGCCCAGCTAGTATCTTTAAAATCATCATTTTGGACTCTAGTTCTGACATTGTACTAATGTCCGTATTGAGTAGGTCCCTGGCAGTTGGTACTGCCTCTTTTTCTTTTTGTTGAGGTGATTTTTTTCTGTCTTGTCATTTTGTCCACATGAGAATAGATGAGTGAGAGAACAAAATGCTAACAGGGTAAAAACATCCCCAGAAAATATATTCTAAACAAATCAGGAAAGACCTGAAACAGGGGGAAAAGAAAGGGAAAGAAAGAAAAAAGAAAAAGAAAAAAGATAAAAACAAACAAAAACAGAACAAAACCAAGAAATACAATATGATCAAATATGATCAGGCTGGTACATAGATCAGTGCCACACACTAGATTTTGTGTGTATTTTGGTCTATTAGAAGAAAGTGCCTCCCAAAATTTTAAAGAAAGAAAAACTTATATATGTACAAAAATAAGGGTTAATAAGATGAAGGGATGGAATACGACTGTAAAGATGAAAATTATAAAAAATTTTATAAAAGGAATTGATAAGATAAGAATTTGTTTGAAAAAAGAGAGAAGAGGATTTAAAAAAAAAGAAGAAAAAGGGAAAGAATGTGATCAGGGAGACTAGAACAAAGCCATACACTAGAGATTTAGGGTATATTTTGGTCTGTTAGAAGAAACTGTATCTCAAAATTTTAAAGAGAGAACAACTTATATATATATGCCAAAAATAAGGGTAACTACTATGAAGGGATTGAATATGACTCTAAAAATGAAAAATAAAAATGTTTTTTAAAAAAGGGATTGATAAGATGTTGTTTGAAAAAGGGAAAAAGAAAAGTTCAAAAAAAAATACAGTTAAAAAAATTCACTTTGAAAGACTAAAGAATCATGGGAAAAAGCCATGAATTCTATGTTCAGTATTCCCCTAGCGCTGGAGTTCTGCCTTTCTCATTGATTAATAAACTTGGTCTTGGCTGGCTGTTCTTGCTGATCTTCTGGGGGAGGGGCCTGTTGCTGTGGTTCCCAAATGTCTTTGCCGGAGGCGGAATTGCTCCGTCCTTGCGGGGTCCAGGCTAAGTAATCTCCTCGGGTTTGCTCTCGGGAACTTTTGTTCCCTGCAAGCTTTCGGTACAGCTTTGGAGGACAAGAATGAAAATGGCGGCCTCCCAATCTCCGCCCTGGAGGAGCCGAGAACTGGAGGCTCCACTCCTTAGTGAGCCCCCAGAGAAAAGCAGTCAATCACTCCCGTCTCCCAGGTCTCCGGCTGCACTCCATACTCACCCGGCCTGTGACCAAATGTTTCTATCTTTGGCAGCCAACCCCATGTGGAGTCTCCAAATCCAGCAGATCCTTGCGGTGCGCTCCCATGCCACTCCTCCTGGGGAGGAAGGGGAGTCTCCCCGGATCTGCTGCTTGTTGGGTTCCTGCTGGAGGAGCAGTGGCCCGACTGTGCTGCGGATCATGGTTTATGGCAACCCCGAGCTGAGAGCCTGAGCCTTGGTTCCATCTCTGCAGCCGGCTTCCCCGATCCCATACCTGGGAGCTCTGCCACACTCAGGCACCCCTGGTCTTTCTGTGACCCCGAGGGTCCTGAGACCACACTGTCTCAGAGAGGGTTCCACCCCCCGCTTAGCCACTGGAGTGAAGTCCCTCAGCAGAGCCAACTTCTAAAAGTTCTGATTTTGTGCTCAGCTACTCTATCACTTGCCGGTAGCGGCTGACAGAGGTCCCCTCCCCTGCCATCTATGCTCCCGAATATCACTTTGGATTCACTTCTCCACACGTCCTACCTTCCAGAAAGTAGTCGTTTTCTGTTCAGAGAGTTGTTGCCATTCTTTTCTTTGATCTCCTGTTGAGTTCGTAGGTGTTCAGAATGGTTTGATCCCTATCCAGCTGACTTCCTGGGACCAGACTAAATCCAGGTCTCCTATTCCTCTGCCATCTTGCTCCATCCCCGGCATTTCTTTATTTTTAAATAATATCTTCCTCTGTGTTTTGTTCTTCAACTCTCATTATTTGTTATTGGGCCTCCTGCACTGATCTTAATTGTAAAGATATTTTAAGGATTAGGATCCATCTCTTTTATAAAAGAGATGTCCTTAACTATACTTCCTAACCCTCTAAGACATAGGCATTTACTTCACATTTCTGGTTATTTTTAGCAGCAGAATGGCTATGGCAACACAAGATGTCTCCACAAGATGCCATTCAAGACACACTTTGTTTCATTTCATAGAGGGGACTTCACAGTTGAAATATCGGATTATGTCCAGTTTGAGAGGATTCACATTCATTCATTCATCTAGCAAATGTTTATTAAGTGCCTACTATGAGCCAGATGTAGATTTCAGCAACAAGTGGCTGCAGATCCAGTTGGAATTGCTGCTGGTGAAACTGGAAGGTCGCCCCCACCACTTCCCATGCTATCCTCCTCCCCATTTCCTTAGCAGTCTAGCTGCTCCTTAAATGAATGTCGGTCAGTTTCCACCCATCTTCATTAGACCTCACCCCACCCCCTCTGGTGCCTTAGCCTGTACTGGGTTCTTTACTCGTGGAATCAGCTTGTCTCCTGGGATCCCCTTCTCTAGCACCTTGTTTCATCTTCCTCTGCTCCAACACTATGTATGTCATAGAATACGCCATGGTATATGGCTGTTATGAAATATGTCTCCTTTCCTAATATATATGGTGCCCTACTTACCTGTACCCTGTTGCTCTTATCACTTGGGTCACAGCGGCCCAACTTTCATCTGCCAACACCTGCCATGACTGATCCAAGCCCACTCCCCGAACATGCATCTGTCACCCACAGCAACCACCGGCGGGGTGATGTGCCCATACCTTCCTTACCCTCGCCTCATTATTTTTCTACCACGGTTTTCTTTATTCCCCAAATAAACTACTTGTGGCTGAATTCTTAAATTAGGGTTTGTTGCTGGGGCAACCCAAACTAAGATTTAGTTTTAGATCTATGGGGAATTTTAAGCAAAATGTATAGATTTGTTTTTTTTTTTTTAAGATTTTATTTATTTATTTGACAGAGAGAGACACGCGAGAGAGGGAACAAAAGTAGGGGGAATGGGAGAGGGAGAAGCAGGCTTCCCGTGGAGCAGGGAGCCCGATGCGGGGCCCGATCCCAGGACCCTGAGATCATGACCTGAGCCGAAGGCAGATGCTTAACCGACTGAGCCACCCAGGCGCCCCAAAATGTATAGATTTGTATGTCTTGTTTCATTAACTCTAGACACTATATCCAGATTCTTCATGGTCTAAGGTGAAATATTATTTCCCCTCCCCTTTCCTCCACCTTTTCTTCACATTTCCATCCTTTTTTCAGTTGTATCTTACTTTTACATTGTTTAGTTTGCTAACATTTACAGTCTATTACCATATTGAAATCTTCTTGGATTTTTTTTCTATAGGTTGATTCTAAAAGTTGAAAACCAACAAACTAAGTGTACATTATCATGCTTTGATAATGCTCTTTAATTGCAGAGCCAAATAGAATTTCCTTTCTTTCTTCATGGGTTCAATGCCAAGAATCTTATGCCACTCAAAGGAGGACATTTCTAGCACCAAGAGCAAATGGAGTTCCCTTGTTACACTCCTTTCCTTTCTCAAAATCATGCCACAGTTAAGTCTCTTTTGTGTCAGGACTTTGATTCTCTTGCAAGTTTTTTATTTATTCTGGAGTTTCCAGTGTTGTTTTTTTGTTTGTTTTGTTTTGTTTTTTGTTTTTGTAGAGATATGTTATCATGTCACAAATATTTTCTGACTTCTTACTGATTCCACCAGTTGATTCCATTCCAGGTTTTCTTGAAGATACTCTTCGTGGAGCTTACCCACTTTCTATTCCAATTTGGACTGATTGCTTTCTAAACTAACTTTTTAACTATCATCCTTAGATTTATTTTCATTGTATTTCTAGGTTAATTCTACAGTCTCTTTTTGTGCTGCCTTTTCATTTTTATTAGTTTTCATTTGTTTTTTTGTTGTGGCACTTTGTTAAGTCATTTCCATAAAAAGAATGTGGGAAAAGTTTGCTTTCTGAATCCTTATGGGATCAAAAACGTGTTTATTTTATCTCAGATATATTAATAATTTGGCTAAATATAAAAATATTGCATACCTTACTTTGAGCATACAATTATTAGGTAAAGGGGCACCTGGGTGGCTCAGTCGTTAAGCATCTGCCTTCGGCTCAGGTCGTGGTCCCAGGGTCCTGGGATTGAGCCCCGTGTTGGGCTCCCTGCTCTATAGGAAGCCTGCTTTCTCCCTCTCCCACTCCCCCTGCTTGTGTTCCTGCTCTCGCTATGTCTCTCTCTGTCAAGTAAATAAATAAAATCTTAAAAAAAAATAAAAAAAATTATTAGGTAAATTAAATTTTCAATAGAACCTTGAGGGCCTTTCTGCATTATCTAATAATACCCAGTATTGTTGATGTTACCGTAAGTCTCAGTCCTTTGCATATGACCTGCTTTTTCTGTCTGCAAGTGTTTTGTATGTTCTTTGTGTCCTTGGTATTCTGACATTTCAGAAGTATCTATATAGTTCTTAATCATTTTTCATGCACATTGACTGTACTCAGTGGGCCATTTTAGTGTGAAGATTTGGATTAAATCCTCTGATAACTTTTCTTCTCTTATTGCATGGCTTTTATAATTTCTAGGTAGCTGGTGTGCATTTTTTAAATTAACATATAATGAATTATTTATTTCAGGGGTACAGGTCTGTGATTCATCAGTCTTATATAATACCTACTGCTCATTACAACACATGCCCTCCCCAATGTCCATCACCCAGGTACCCCATAGCCTCACCCCCTCTCCCCTCCAGCAACCCTCAGTTTGTTTCCTAAGATTAAGAGTCTCTTATGGAAGGAAAAATATTGTGAAAATGTCTATGCTACCTAGAACAATCTACACATTTAATGCAATCCCTATCAAAATACCATCAACTTTTTTTCAAAGAAATGGAACAAATAATCCTAAAATTTGTATGAAACCAGAAAAGATCCCGCATAGCCAGAGGAATGTTGAAAAAGAAAAGCAAAGCTGGAGGCATCACAATTCC
>NW_027726451.1:0-315 GCF_054177405.1 Leptonychotes weddellii | reverse complement strand
TATCTGGAAATGATGTTTACGCCAACCGGAGCTGTGATGGGGGCAAGAATCTCTGAATATCTACTTGAAAAATCCAGAGTCATAAAACAGGCAGTGTAGGTGCATTGTTTTATTACTCTGTCTTTGCTCTGCAAGATAGACCAGGAGGCTCTGGTAATCTTAATGGCTTCATTTCACCCTTATTCTTTTTTTTTTTTTTAAGATTTTATTTATTTATTTGAGAGAGAGAATGAGACAGAGAGAGAGAGCATGAGAGGGGGGAGGATCAGAGGGAGAAGCAGACCCCCTGCTGAGCAAGGAGCCCGATATGGGACT
>NW_027726450.1:0-315 GCF_054177405.1 Leptonychotes weddellii | reverse complement strand
AGATTCTCAAAGATGCTAAAATTTCTGCTTTGTATTTTTCTACCTATAAACCAATTTTATTTATTCATAGTGATAGTTTTATTCTTTCTAATCCCTTTACCTTTTGTTTTGTTGTATGTGTTATTACATGCAAGTGTAAATAGCTCTCTTTCTGATTTATTTCTAGTTTTAAAGAGAATTAAGTATTTTGCAATTAAGTATAAACTGCTGTTGGTGTGTGATAGAAAACATTTGTCATGTTAAGGAAGCTCCATTCTATTTCCATTAAAAAAAAAGAAACAATTCCATGAAATACTTTTATTGGCTTCCTGGACT
>NW_027726449.1:0-315 GCF_054177405.1 Leptonychotes weddellii | reverse complement strand
CTTAATACATTTTCATCTCTCTCTTTTTTTCTCTCCCTCTTTTTTCTTCACTTTTTTCTCCTCCTTCTTTTCTCCTTCTTTCTTCCTTTCCTTTTTTAAAAAATGTCTATCCTTGCGGGGCGCCTGGGTGGTTCAGTTGGTTAAGTGACTGCCTTCGGCTCAGATCATGATCCTGGAGTCCTGGGATAGAGTCCCACATCGGGCTCCCTGCTGAGCTTCTCCCTCTGACCCTCCTCCCTCTCATGCTCTCTGTCTCTCGTTCTTTCTTTCTCAAATAAATAAATAAACTCTAAAAAAAAAAATTAAAAAAGTAAA
>NW_027726448.1:0-315 GCF_054177405.1 Leptonychotes weddellii | reverse complement strand
TTGTATTACACTTACAATCTAGTTTAGTGAGAGCTTTTATAAATAACCCTAAAGCAAAAACTCTTGATAGAAACTGGCCATGCCTTTTCCCCCCTCACTTTCCCCTCCCCCAAATGGATGTCAGTACTATAAAACGTGTTTTAAAATTATCCTTTTCTTTCCTTGCTCTGTCAGCAGTTTGCAATTCATAATTTATGGGGTTTTTTTTTCCCACTGTGAGTGCATATATTCTGAGGTTGTAATACAAAATCTGTTTCAGTGTTGCATGGTGTATAACTGCACTATCATGGTAATCGTGAATGTTAAGTTTTTATC
>NW_027726447.1:0-315 GCF_054177405.1 Leptonychotes weddellii | reverse complement strand
GGAGGTGAGAGGCGGGCGGGCAGCGTGGCAGGAGAAGGGGCCGATCCCGGGGAGGGGCGCCGGGTCCCGGCACGCGATTGGGCCTGGAAGGGGGAGCCCGGCTGCGGGGCCCAGGCTTGGGGAGGAGGAACCCGGGGTCAGGCAGGTTACGGTACCTGGGCCTGAAAGGGGGACCCTGGGCTGGAGGAGCCGGGGTCAGGGTGCGGGAGTCGAACCTGGAAGGGGGGGGTACCCTGGGCTGGAGGAGCCGGGATGAGCGGCCCGGGCCTGGGGAGGAGGAAGCCGGAGTCCGGGTGCGGGACTCGGACCTGGAAG
>NW_027726446.1:0-315 GCF_054177405.1 Leptonychotes weddellii | reverse complement strand
AGAGAATGGTTGAGTTTCATTCTTCTGTATACAGCTGCCCATTTTTCCCAGCACCATTTATTGAAGAGACTTTTTTTTTTCCATTGCACGTTTTTTCCTGCTTTGTCAAAGATTATTTGACCATAGAGTTGAGGGTCCATATCTGGGTTCTCCATTCTGTTCCATTGGTCTATATGTCTGTTTTTGTGCCAGTACCATGCTGTCTTGGTGATCACAGCTTTGTAATATAGCTTGAAATCGGGCAACGTGATGCCCCCGGCTTTGTTTTTCTTTTCAACATCTCCTTGGCGATTCGGGGTCTTTTGTGGTTCCATA
>NW_027726445.1:0-315 GCF_054177405.1 Leptonychotes weddellii | reverse complement strand
AAAGGGGTCGCCTGTGGTGTCTGTGCCTGGCAGGAAAGCTGGGTGTCAGCTCAGCCCTCTCTCCTTTCCCTTTCTCGGAGCCCTGCACGGAACTGAGCCTTGTCTGGCCTCCCTGCGCAGTGCAGTCAGGTCAGAGCTGGAGTTACCTTTAAAGAAATAGAAATCCCTGCCCCTTCTCAGGCCCCATCTGTTTTCCCTCGACCCAGAAGGGCTCCTCCTCCCCATTTCCTTTCTTGCTTTGCCAGGCACGTGAGCTGCTGGTTGGCATTTACTGAAATGCTGCGTGCCAGGCCCGCCTCAGCAACTTCCACAGGG
>NW_027726444.1:0-315 GCF_054177405.1 Leptonychotes weddellii | reverse complement strand
GTGAAGTTTCTATGAAGTCATGATATTTTTGCTTTAGGATACTGGAAAAACTTCTAGAGAACATAAGCCATTGATTGTATTCTAGGTGGAATCCCTTCTTGTACTCACTTTGGTATGACCCTGAACAAAAAGTAACGACCACACATTACCATTGTCTGGCATTTTCTTTTCTGCATTCCTTTGTTCTGTTTTTTTTTTTTTTTTTTTTTTTAAGACCTAGCTATTGATTCAAAGAAAGCAATATGACTGTATATTTATGGTATTTAAAACCTCAACACAAAAGAACGGTCTCTGAATAGCAATATTGGTCCATGT
>NW_027726443.1:0-315 GCF_054177405.1 Leptonychotes weddellii | reverse complement strand
TAGCCAAACTATGGAAAGAGCCAAGATGTCCATCGACAGATGAATGGATAAAGAAGATAAATATATATTTTTATGTTCTAGGCAAATAGATCAATTTCCTATGCAATAAAATGATATTTTTTTTGCCATTTGAAAAATTTGTATTTTTTTTAAATCAGAAGTTCACTTATATGTAAATCAGGATTCTTCTTACTTTAAATGACTTAAAATCACTATTACTAACAGGTAAAATAAATAAACTATTGACTGACAATACTCTAAGAAGGATATTCTTAGACAAAGAGATGCTTGAAATTAGATATCCAGATGCTGCCA
>NW_027726442.1:0-5129 GCF_054177405.1 Leptonychotes weddellii | reverse complement strand
TTCTGTTCCACTGATCTATGTGTCTGTTTTTGTGACAGTACCATACTGTCTTGATGATTACAGCTTTGTAATAGAGCTTGAAGTCCGAAATTGTGATGTCACCAGCTTTGCTTTGCTTTTTCAACATTCCTCTGGCTATTCAAGGTCTTTACTGGTTCCATACAAATTTTAGGATTATTTGTTCCATGTCTTTGAAAAAAGTAGATGGTATTTTGATGGGGATTGCATTAAATGTGCAGATTGCTCTAGGTAGCATAGCCATTTTCACAATACTTGTTCTTCCAATCCATGAGCATGGAACGTTTTTCCATTTCTTTGGTCTTCCTCAATTTCTTTCATGAGTATTTTATAGTTTTCTGAGTACAGATTCTTTGCCCCTTTGGTTAGATTTATTCCTAGGTATCTTATGGTTTTGGGTGCAATTGTTAATGGGATCGACTCCTTAATTTCTCTTTCTTCTGTCTTGTTGTTGGTGTATAGGAATGCCACTGATTTCTGTGCATTGATTTTCTATCCTGCCACTTTACTGAATTCCTGTATGAGTTCTAGCAGTTTTGGGGGGTGGAGTCTTTTGGGTTTTCCACGTAGAGTATCATATCATCTACAAAGAGTGAGAGTTTGACTTCTTTGCTGATTTGGATGCCTTTTATTTCTTTTTGTTATCTTATTGCTGAGGCTAGGACTTCTAGGACTATGTTGAATAGCAGTGGTGATAGTGGACATCCCTGCCATGTTCCTGACCTTAGGGGGAAAGCTCTCAGTTTTTCCCCATTGAGAATGATATTTGCTGTGGGTTTTTCATAGATGGCTTTTATGATATTGAGGTATGTACTCTCTTTCCCTACACTATGAAGAGTTTTAGTCAAGAAAGGATGCTGTACTTTGTCAAATGCTTTTTCTGCATCTATTGAGAGGATCATATGGTTCTTGTTCTTTCTTTTATTAATGTATTGTATCACATGGTTTGATTTGCAGATGTTGAACCTACCTTGCAGCCCAGGAATAAATCCCACTTGGTCGTGGTGAATAAAAGTTACACAAATTTAGGAGGCTTAAAACAATAATATTATTTCACAGTTTCTGTGCATTGGGAGTCTGGGAACAGCTTAGCTAAGTGCTTCTGGTTCAGGGTCCTTTATAAAGCTGCAATCCAGGTGTTTACCAGAGCTGTTGATTTGCATCCCTAGGAAGGACTGAAGGAAAATCTATATTTAAACTTATTAATATGGTTGTTGGCAGGATTTAGTTCCTCATATATCTTTGTTTGACTGAGTGGCTTTATCCCTTGCTTGTGGCCTTCCAAAATCCCTTGTTACATGGCATTTTTCTATATGTAAGCATATAATAGCCAACTAATTTCCATGAATTAGCAAGAAAGCAAAAGAAGGCATGCAAGATGAAAGCTATCATCATTTTGTAACCTCTCCTAAGAAGTGACATTCTATCACTTTCCTGTATCCTATTCATTGGAAGAGAGTCACTAAGTTCAGCCTATATCCAAAGGGAGGGGTATACATAAAAGTGTGAATAGAAGATGGGAATCATTAAAGTCCATATTGGAAGCTTTCTATGACATTTGTTTAAGACTCTCTTTTGAATTTTGACACATAGAAAGAAGAAATTAAAATAAGCTCACATTTGTTAAGACCAGCAAATGACTTGGAAATAGATGCAGTAAAGGGACAATATTTTGTTTCTTTTAGAAAGTATATGTTTTATTGTTCAAAACATACTCAAATTTTCTCTGTCTAAATCTGTTATCCATTTTTATTTTATCCTTTTATTTTCAGGGAAATGGATTCTTAGAGGGCAAAATTTGTGTTTCTAATGCTTGTGCCATTTTCTACAAATGTGGTGCTTGATCTGCTTAAATTCAACTGAACAACATTTATTTATAGGTCAGAGAGCCCTAGGGAAGTGTCCCACTTCAACATTAATACACCTTCGAGATCATAACTTAACATGAATATACCTTTGAGATAATGACTTTGAGGTTCTCAATGAACTATTGACAGTCCCTTAGCTTTCTCAGGTGCAGAAAGCTATATTAAGTAATCTATGTTTTAGGGTCAAGAGAGAAACATCTCTGGGTGTGCTTAGTCTAAATTCTCTTGGATAAAGGCTAGAAAAATCATTAGCTTTCCTATGTTTACTCTCTTAATAACTCTTAATCTTCTGGATGAACATTTAATTTTCACAAAAGGCAAGACTATAAAGCTAGAGACCAACTGATTTTATTATAAAAAGTGATGTATAAATTCCCTTAACTTGACATTAGTTCTCCCATGCTCCAATTCCTCTCCAACAATCAATTAAAATTTTCTCTTGCAGAGTGATAATATTCTCCTTTGTCCTGTCATTTGTGTTAGCTGTTATTAAGGTGCCCCAGTCACTATGGCAAGGAATCCCACCACCAAGGCAGTCAACTATAAAATATAAGACTATCCAAACTAGAGCTTTATTAGATTTAGTGCTTGTTTCATGGTATACCTTTGTAATCTGTGTGCAAAGGTTCTCAGGCAATGCATTCTGATACCACTGAATGCCCATCAGTGTGCCTTAATCTGTCTAAAATATTTGTAATGAACCTAGATTTACATCCCTAGGAATTAGCACTTGGGAAGGCCAATGACTTCTTTCATTATTTATTCATTATTCATCACTTCTTGCCTCCCACTAGCCCAGTTAACAGCTGTCCTACCCCAAAAGATGAGGGTAGTTTCAAACTATTCAACAATGTCGATTGAACAAATGAGTTGTTAGTTTTGTTTGACATAGATTCAAAGAATTGTGATTTCTGTATGTCTATTACATTTTGGATGATATTTTAAAATGTAGATATAAGTGACCATAATTGCAAAAATTAAGCTTTTGCTGATCAGAACAGATTATAGGTAGAATAATGTTGATAACCAAATGGCTTCTATATCATAATGAAACTGAAATTGAGGTAAGCTCTACATATATTATTAACTTTGTTTTTTTTATTTTTTCTTCATATAATTGTAATCATATCTGCCCTGTGTTTTTCCTTCATATCATCCACAATTGTGTTTGTAAGTAATTACCTTTTTTCTAATGAAAGGTGTATGATCAGACTTTCTCTGATGTTCAAATGCTTTCAGCAGTGTCAGTTAGGGGTTGCTATTCCCCAGAATGCAATTAAGAAGCATGTATCTGTGATGTTCCCCCTCTCTCCTTCTCTCCTTTTTTGTCATTTAAGAATTTCATCATTCTTTTAACTCCTAATATCTAAAACTCATGCTTGGTGAAAAAAATGGTTTAGAGAGTCTAAGAAGGGTAACTAATTGTGTGTGTGTGTGTGTAAGGTCAGATTAATATAACAAATGAATAGGGAGGAAATGATTGGAGAGTATTGGAGATATTGAGTCCTTGGAACTGAGATTTCAGAAATGATACAGTTAATGGTGATGGCAAGGACTAGTTTGCCAAAGGAAGTAAGTACCTGAAATGATGGTAAGAATATCCAGATATTGAGAAGTCAGGGATCTATCTATACTGATATTGAAGCGAATAAGAAGTCTAATCTGAATAAAAGAAGAGGAGAAAATAGTGAAGCAAGTGTCAAAGGCATCAGCAAATTAAGGAGTTATGATGTAATTAGGAAGTGAGAGCAATAAATAGAGGAAGAAATTGATAAAAACTGACAGCCAATGACTGTACCTAGAGGACATTGTTTTTCCTACCACTCCTATCAGGGCAGAAATTATTAACTGTGTTATTTCCTGGGTTGTCCTTATTGTGTTACAGCCCACATTTTGCCTTATGATTATTTTAGGCATATTTAACTATGTGGTAACACCAGAAATTTATAGATGAAAAGAGGAGAAAAAAAGAAATTGTTTATAACAAACGGTTCCACTAGGCTTCATTATTTTAGTAACAAATGAAATCCTTTTGATAATTGTGATTTTCATAACTAAATAGCCTTTGGATTCACAAATCTTTGCATCTTTCATTATCTGTTAACTGAAATGCCCCAAATTCACCAATCCAGTTCAGCTCCTCTGTGAATATTAACCATGTAAGATTAATTACCTTAAAACCCTGAGATGAAGTAAACTCAATGACATTTACTGTACCATTCAGCCATTTACCCCTTTTCATCAATCTCGTAATGCTTCTTGAATCACAATTAAAACCTGTAGTAAATAAAGATGCTGAAGGTTTCAAGCAACATTTCTTAATGATTTAACATTTAGGTTTTTGTCACTCTCCAAAAAACTAGCTGGGAAATAATTTCTTGGAGAATGAAAGAAACAAGGTAGAAGTCTTCCTATTTCTGTGGGCTGTAATTCTCTTATAATGGGTATGAACTTTAGAGATATGCACAAAGATCAGCAATCTTTATGAAAAAAACTAGTCTTAATTTCAATTAGGACAATATCAACAGGAGAGTTTACTAATCAGGGAAAAAAAGTGGGATGGTCTCTGATGTTGCTTTAGATTTAGAGTTGTTAATGATGTATTATTGATAACATTTAGTACCTTATTATTCTCTTAAAAGAGTTTAACATCAGTGGGAAACTTGAGGAAAGAATATTGAAGTAGACTAATTTAACACAATCATGCTGTATAAATTTTATGTGTTATTTCTCTCTCGTCCTTATCCCCTGTATCTTATTATTATTTTTAAATTGAATCCTAGTCTCTCAAGCAAAAATTTATCAATAACCCTAATGCTAGTGTACCTTTCTGAAAACACTTTCTCCATAGAACCTTGATATCTAGACTTGTATTTAATTTCAAATTCTACTTTTCTTTTGAAAATAAAATGTAACAACACACGATTTCCAGATTCATGCACAAAATAGGAACTATCAAGAAACTCATTTTGTAGTATTCATGTGCTTTTCATTTAAAATAGATGGAGATGGGGGGAGCAATATGACGGAGGAGTAGGAGACCTAAATTTCATTTAGTCCCAGGAATTCAGCTAGATAGGTATCAAACCATTCTGAATACCTACAAACTCAATAGGAGATCGAAGAAAAGAATAGCAGCAACTCTCTGAACAGAAAAGTGACCACTTTCTGGAAGGTCTCTTCTGATTTGTTTAGTGTATATTTTTCTGGGGTCATTGTTACCCTGTTAGCATTTTGTTCTCT
>NW_027726441.1:0-315 GCF_054177405.1 Leptonychotes weddellii | reverse complement strand
GGTGATATCTTTGCTATTTTTAAAATAGACTGGGCTCAGAAAGTTTGTTGTGCTGGGTTCACGTCTCATAGTTAATGAGTGGCAGAACAAGCATTGCAATCTGGAGTTTTTGACTGGTGCCTTTCCACTAGAATGCTCCAGGAAACATACACAAAGCTTTCTCATAGCCAAGATTGGCCCTTGAATGTGAGCTTATTTACCTTCCTTTGTGAAAACTAGGTTTCATGGTGGAGAAAGGGACATTTAAATATCTAAGGTGGATGTCACCCTGAGGTTAGAAGTAGGGATCTGAAAGAGGAGGCTGTATTTCACCCA
>NW_027726440.1:0-315 GCF_054177405.1 Leptonychotes weddellii | reverse complement strand
CACAGCTATGTACTTGCAACAAATATGTTCTTAATCAGAAATATCCTTTACACCTGAAAAATTGAATGGGCAAGAGTCACCAATTAAGGGACAACTAGTGCTCTCCTGATTAAACTTTTTTATTCCATAGCCCTTCTTAAAATTACACCCTAATTTGTGATTTAAAACCAATCACATATAAGGTGGAAAAAACAAAACACCCTACTAAAGATTTTGTAACTTTCAGGATTTGCTCAATTCACACACTTCTATACCATGATGTCAGTAAAGTAGTGGCTACAAGAGGTGATGATAACCAACATAAGTCAACATTTT
>NW_027726439.1:0-315 GCF_054177405.1 Leptonychotes weddellii | reverse complement strand
ATGATGGACTCTGAAAAACAAACTGAGGGTTCTAGAGGGGAGGGGGGTGGGATGATGGGTTAGCCTGGTGTTGGGTATTGAGGGCACATTCTGCATGGAGCACTGGGTGTTATGCACAAACAATGAATCATAGAACACTACATCTAAAACTAATGATGTAATGTATGGGGATTAACATAAGAATAAAAAAAAAAAAAAGCTTGTTTTTATTTCCAAACATAATTTTTGTTGCTGTTATCCTTTTGTAATTGAGTTCTATCTTAATATAAGCTGTAGGATTTCAAATATTGAAGTCATTGAGACTTCCTTTATGGT
>NW_027726438.1:0-315 GCF_054177405.1 Leptonychotes weddellii | reverse complement strand
GTCTCTCTCTGTCAAATAAATAAATAAAATCTTAAAAAAAAAAAAAAAAGAAAGAAAATCATGAGGAAGAGAAAATAAATTTACAGTATGTAAGAAATCCTTCTATAAGTGGACCTGCGCAGTTCAAGCCTGCGTTGTTCAAGGGTCTACTGTAATTTCAATTGGATTGCTTCCTGGGTTGCCAGTGAGCAAACAGCCAGAGCGAAAGCTGGATGGTTGGTTGGGATCACACTGAGGTGCCCTAGGAGACAGGTTGAGAATTTGGTCTTCATTTGGTTTTGACAATGAGAAAAGGATTACTAAAGAAAACTTTAT
>NW_027726437.1:0-315 GCF_054177405.1 Leptonychotes weddellii | reverse complement strand
TTTTTCATGCATTTCAGTCTAGGACAGTGAGGTCCTTTTATGTAGCATGATGGGGGCAAGTATTTGATTAGATACTCTAAAAATCCAGTTAGAGTAAGGAATAATAAAAATGATGTATATGTACCATACATATTTTATTTCCATAAAAAAATGGGACTACATTTTAATTTTTTTGTGTTATGTTAATCCCCATACATTATATCATTAGTTTTTTTTTTAAAAGATTTTATTTATTTATTTTACAGAGAGAGACACAGCGAGAGAGGGAACACAAGCAGGGGGAGTGGGAGAGGGAGAAGCAGGCTTCCCGCTGAG
>NW_027726436.1:0-315 GCF_054177405.1 Leptonychotes weddellii | reverse complement strand
CTCCCTGCTGAGCTTGGAGCTTGATCCCATGACCCATGAGACCATGACCTGAGCTGAAACCAAAGTCGGACACTCAACTGACTGAGCCACCCAGGTGCTCCTGAACAGTTTTTTTTAAAAAATGCTGTGCATACTAAGGATAAAAATCAAAACTTTCTCCCTTGCAGTGCACTGGAGAAGGCAGGCAGACTGGAGCATACAACTGTTAATATTTTGTACTGATCCCATATTCATCATATGAACAAAGGGTTGTGGGAATATTGGATCCCTTGCTGGAGGGTTGGGAGTGTCCTGGGTGAGGTAACAGGAATTGGC
>NW_027726435.1:0-315 GCF_054177405.1 Leptonychotes weddellii | reverse complement strand
CAGGGAGCCCGATGCGGGGCTCGATCCCAGGACCCTGGGATCACGACCTGAGCCGAAGGCAGACGCTTAATGACTGAGCCACCCAGGCGCACCTAGCTCTTTTCTATCTACTTATGCATTTTTGCATATATACCAAATACATTTATACACATACAGATTTATTTTTCTTTTTTACAATCATGGATAGAATCATCCTTTACTAGTTGTTGTGTGAAATGCTTTCTTCATTTAAAAATATGATATGGAAATCTTTCCATTTCATTTTAGATAGATATTTAACCAGCTCCCAATTGGTGGACATTTAGTATGTTGAAA
>NW_027726434.1:0-315 GCF_054177405.1 Leptonychotes weddellii | reverse complement strand
AATGAGGCATATATGTTGGCTAATTGAATTCAAATTAAAAAATTTTTTTTCAACCCCTGCTCTGCCTACCTCCCAACCTGTCACCCCACTCACATACTGCCTCCATTTCCCATTTCCCAGAGCTTTGAACTATTTTTGCTCATTCTTTTGATACTGAGCTCCAAGTCTCTAATGTGCATATAACACCTCTTCTTGAATTTCCCATTTTAGACACTATCTACTGATTTCACGCTATGGGTGATGAGGAATTAATATGGATTTGGTAAGTCTGTCAGTTTGTCTATCCTCTCTCTTACACACACACACACACACACA
>NW_027726433.1:0-315 GCF_054177405.1 Leptonychotes weddellii | reverse complement strand
ACCCCAAATGTCCAAGTTTCAATCAAAAATCACTCATCATGGGCGCCTGGGTGGCTCAGTTGGTTAAGCGACTGCCTTCGGCTCAGGTCATGATCCTGGAGTCCCGGGATCGAGTCCCGCATCGGGCTCCCTGCTCAGCAGGGAGTCTGCTTCTCCCTCTGGCCCTCCCCCCTCTCATGTGCTCTCTCTCATTCTCTCTTTCTCAAATAAATAAATAAAATCTTTAAAAAAAAAAATCACTCATCATACCAAGAGCTAGGAAAAGCTCAACTTGAGTGAAAAAATACTATCAACAGATGTCAACACCAAGATAAC
>NW_027726432.1:0-315 GCF_054177405.1 Leptonychotes weddellii | reverse complement strand
ACCTTGGGAAGCCCATTCAGTCACTGTGACCTTGAAGAGACCGGTGACCTTCAGACCCTTCACTGTAACTTGGAGAGACCATTCAGTGTGACCTTGGAGAGACTGCTCACTGTGATTCATTCATGTCAGCCACTGTGAACAAGTCATGCACTAAAACGTGGAGGTGTTCACATCTCCCCCTGAGCCCCGGCATCTGTCTCTGAAATGAGGCAGTTACAGCAGTTCCGTTTCTCCGAATCTACCCTGTGGAGACATGGGCACACGTGCAGGCGTATATCCAAGGAAGCTCTTTTTTAAAAATCACAATGCTTTATT
>NW_027726431.1:0-5129 GCF_054177405.1 Leptonychotes weddellii | reverse complement strand
CATTCAGGGTATCTATTGAAAGATATGAATTTAGTGCCATTGTATTGCCTGTAAGGTGACTATTACTGTATATTGTCTCTATACCTTTCTGGTCTATGTTACTTTTAGGCTCTTTCTTTGCTTAGAGGATCCCTTTCAATATTTCTTGTAGGGTTGGGTTTGGTGTTTGCAAATTCTTTTAGTTTTTGTTTGTCCTGGAAGCTTTTTATCTCTCCTTCTATTTTCAGTGACAGCCTAGCTAGGTATAGTATTCTTGGCTGCATATTTTTCTCGTTTAGTGCCCTGAATATATCATGCCAGTCCTTTCTGGCCTGCCTGGTCTCTGTGGATAGGTCTGCTGCCAATCTAATGTTTCTACTGTTGTAGGTTATAGACCTCTTGTCCCGAGCTGCTTGTTGGGAGACTTCTAAGTTTTACTATTAGATGTCGGGGTGTTGACCTTTTTTACTGGTTTTGAGGGGGGTTCTCTGTGCCTGTTTTTTGATGCCTGTTTCCTTCCCCAAATTAGGGAAGTTCTCCACTATATTGCTCCAATATACCTTCTGCCCCTCTCTCTCTTTCTTCTTCTTCTGGGATCCCAATTATTCTAATATTGTTTTGTCTTCTGGTATCACTTATCTCTCGAATTCTCCCCTTGTGATGCAGTAGTTGTTTATCTCTCTTTTTCTTAGCTTCTTTGTTCTTCATCATTTGGTCTTCTATATCACCAATTCTTCCTTCTGCCTCATTTATCCTAGCAGTTAGAGCCTCCATTTTTGATTGCACCTCATTAATAGCCTTTTTTATTTAGACTCGGTTAGATTTTAGTTCTTTTATTTCTCCAGAAAGGGATTCTCTAGTATCTTCCATGCTTTTTTCAAGCCCAGCTATTATCTTTATAATTGTCATTCTGAACTCTAGTTCTGACATCTTACTAATGTCCATATTGATTAGGTCCCTGGCAGTCAGTACTGCCTCTTGTCCTTTTTTTTGAAGTGAGTTTTTCTGTCTTGTAATTTTATCCAGAGGAGAATAGGTGAATGAGAGAACAAAATGCTAAAAGGGTAAAAATGACCCCAGAAAAATATACACTAAACAAATCAGAAGAGACCCAAAACAGGGGGGAAAAGAAAAAAAAATAAGAATATGATCAGGCTGGTGAATTGAACAGAGCCACACACTAGATTTTGGGTGTATTTTTGTCTGTTAGAAGAAACTGCCTCCCAAAATTTTAAAGAAAGAAAAACTGACATATATACAAAAATAAGGGTAAAAATGATGAAGGGATGTAATATGACTGTAAAGATGAAAAATTAAAAAAGATTTTAAAAAAGGAATTGATAAGATAAGAAGTTGGTTGAAAAAAGAAAGAATGTGATCAGGCAGGAGACTAGAACAAAGCCATACACTAGATTTATGGTATATTTTGGTCTATTAGAAGAAACTGTATCCCAAAATTTTAAAGAAAGAAAAACATATATATACAAAAAAACAAGGTTAAATACAATGAAGGGATAGAATATGACTGTAAAAATGCAAATTAAAAAAGATTTTAAAAAAGGAATTAATAAGATGTTGGTTGAAAATGGAAAGAAGAAAAATTAAAAAAAAAGAAATAGAAAAAGAAAATTAAAAAAATTAACTTTGAAAGTCTAAAGAATCATGGGGGGGGAAAAGCCATGAATTCTATGTGCAGTATTCCCCTATGCTGGAGTTCTGCTGTTCTCATTGATCGGTAAACTTGGTCTTGGCTGGCTGTTCTTGCTGATCTTCTGGGGGATGGGCCTGTTGCCATGGTTCCCAAATGTCTTTGCTGGAGGTGGAATTGCCCCCCTCTTGCCGGTCCAGGCTAAGTAATCTGCTCGGGTTTGCTCTTGGGAGCTTTTGTTCCCTGCAAGCTTTCCGTACAGCTTTGGAGGACAAGAGTGAAAATGGCGGCCTCCCAATCTCCGCCCCAGAGGAGCTGAGAACTCGGGGCCCCACTCCTCAGTGAGCCCCCAGAGAAAAGCAGTCAGTCACTCCCGTCTCCCCAGTCTCCGGCCGCACTCCATGCTCACCCGGCCTGTGACCAAGTGTTTCTATCTCTGTCACACGACCCATGTGGAGTCTCCAAACCCAGCAGATTCCTGCAGTGCACTCCCGTGCCACTCCTCCCGTGGGAGTCAGGGGAGTCTCCCCGGATCTGCCGCTTGTTGGGCCCCTGCTGGAAGAGCAGTGGCCTGACTGTGCCGCAGATCACGGTTTATGGCAACCCCGAGCTGAGAGCCCACTCCTCGGCTCCGTCTCTCCAGCCGGCTTCCCTAATCCAATACCTGGGAGCTCTGCCACACTCAGGCACCCCCAGTCTTTCTGTGACCCGAGGGTCCTGAGACCACACTGTCCCAGCGAGGGTTCCACCCCCCGCTTAGCCACTGGAGTGATGTCCCTTGGCGGAGCAGACTTCTAAAAGTTCCGATTTTTTGCTTCGTGGCTCTATCACTTGCCAGTAGTGGCTGATGGAGGCTCCCTCCCCAGCCATCTATCCTCCTGAATATCGCCTCGGATTCACTTCTCCGCATGTCCTACCTTCCAGAAAGTGGTCACTTTTCTGTTCAGAGAGTTGCTGCTATTCTTTTCTTTGATCTCCTGTTGAGTTCATAGGTGTG
Source organism: Leptonychotes weddellii (assembly GCF_054177405.1). NCBI lineage: Eukaryota > Metazoa > Chordata > Mammalia > Carnivora > Phocidae > Leptonychotes > Leptonychotes weddellii. The sequence goes on along the minus strand of NW_027726431.1, from coordinate 2,505 downwards.
CAGAATGGTTTGATCCCTATGTAGCTGAATTCCTGGGACCAGGCGAAATTTAGGTCTCCTACTCCTCCGTCATCTTGCTCCTTCTCCCTGTCTATTTATTCTCTACATCTTAATGCAAAATATATTTGTGGAAGGTTATCAACAACCTTTAAACTTCTCAGAATCATGTGTGTTTGGATAGTTGCTGCTTTCATCATTTCTGGTTTTATAGTAAATTTTACAATATTTAGTCTTTAGCTCATATGAGATGGCTAATGTTTTTGTTACGGTCAAAACAGGCTTTTACTACTACTGGGGGTACTGGGCAGGGATTCTGGAAGAAAGCAGAGAGAGAAATAGAGAAGGTTATCCATGTTGTGTTGAAAATGGTTGAAATTTAACCATATGTTCTTTCATGTTATCACTAAGACAAGAGATATGATTCCTTATCTTTCCTCTATGTATGCACTATAAGCTTCAGCTTGGTCCCCTGCCAATCCCTTCTTTCTCAGATATTGTGATTCATAATAAACATATTTGGTCTCCATTCCTGACACAGAGTTCCTAAAACCCTCAGAATTTCCTAAATGATAAGAGCGAAAGTGTCTTGATATTCATAACAAACTTTTTATAAAATAAACCTGGGTTCATGCTAATGAGGTGACTTTTAAAAAGCCCCTAAGGATGGGAGTTGGTTGCCAGGGAGCCAGCCATGTGATTAGTGGGTGGAACTTTCAGTCCCACTTCTCTGACCTCCAGGGAGGAGAGAGGGGCTGGAAATTGACTCGATTGCCAATGGCCGATGATTTACTCAGTCATACATACAAAATGAAGCCTACAGAAAAACCAAAAGAATGGGGTTGGGAGAGCTTCTGAGTCAGTGAACATGTGGAGATGAAAGGGAGTGATACAATCAGAGAAAGCATGGAAGCTCCGAGTCCCTACCCACATACCTTGGCCTATTCATCCAGCTGTTCATCTGTATCTTTTATAATACTCTGTATAATACACTGCTAAACATAGGTGCATATTTTTCTGAGTTCTATAAGCTGCTTTAGCTAATTAATCTGACCCAAGGAGGAGGTCATGGGAACCTTCAATTTATAGCCAATGGGTCAGAAGCACAGATCACACCTAGATTTGTGATTGGCATCAGAAGTGAGGATAGTCTTGTGGGACTGAGCTCTCAACTTGTGAGATAGTAGACAGTATAAGAACTGAAATAATTGCTTGGTGTGATTAGAAAATACAAAAATATAAGACTTTCAAATAGGTATTTTTGAGGTTAAGTGTAGAGGTATATAAGTTTAAGAGCAAAGAGGAAATAGATATAGAGTCCAGGCCATAGCAATACCCAATAATTGTTTGTTGAATAAATGTATGAATCAGATTTAAAGAAACTCCTCCAAAACCCTGATAATAGACACGTCACAAATCTCAGCCTCTTATAAGGGGTGAAATTGAGGTTAAGTGAGGTTAAGTGATTTGCCCATTATTAAATTCTAAGCCCCATCAAAGTCAAGATCACAATCCAAATTCTTGATTAATATGGCCCTCATCATTATACCACCCCATGTTGTGGATCCCATATGGGAGGAAAAATGAAACCAATGGCCAGCCATTTGCTCATGAAATTAGCTCAGCGGCTGCCCAGTCTCAAAGGGGCATAAATTTAAACCAGTCTTGTCATCTATGCTGGATAGGGAATGTTTTGAAAGCCCAGGTATTCTTTAAAAAGCTGTCCAGGAAAAATTGAGATATATTTATTTTTTATTTCATTCTGTTTCCGTCGTGTATTAGCCAGCATTCACTAGGTTAAGTAAGTAAATTACTCCACAATTGCGATGTTTATTTTTATTTTTTATTTTTTATTTTTTGGGGGTTGGGGTGGGGAGGGGCAGAGGGAGAGAGAGAATCTTAAGCTGGCTCCACACCCAGCATGGAGCCCAACAGGGGGCTTGATCTCATGACCCTGAGCCAAAATCAAGAGCTGACACTTTTTTTTTAAATTTTGTTTTATTATGTTATGTTAGTCACCATGCAATACATCATTAGTTTTTGATGTGGTGATCCACGATTCATTGTTTTCGTATAACACCCAGTGCCCCATGCAGTATGTGCCCTCCTTAATACCCATCACCGGGCTAACCCATCCCCCCACGCTCCTCCCCTCTAAAACCCTCAGTTTGTTTCTCAGACATAGTCTTTCATGGTTCATCTCTCCCTCCGATTTCCCCCCCTTCATTTTTCCCTTCCTTCTCCTAATGTCCTCCATACTATTCCTTATGTTTCACAAATAAGTGAAACCATATGATAATTGACTTTCTGTCCTTGACTTATTTCACTTAGCATAATCTCCTCCAGTCCCATCCATATTGATGTAAAACTTGGGTATTCATCCTTTCGGATGGTTGAGTAATATTCCATTGTATATATGGACCACATCTTCTTTATCCATTCATCTGTTGAAGGGCATCTTGGCTCTTTCCACAGTTTGGCTATTGCGGACATTGCTGCTATGAACAT
>NW_027726430.1:0-315 GCF_054177405.1 Leptonychotes weddellii | reverse complement strand
TCTCTCTTGCTGTCAAATAAATAAATAAAATATTTTTTTAAAAAAAGAACACGTCTTTTATTTATTTGTTTGTTTTAAAAATTTTACTTATTTGACAGCGAGAGAGAGAGAGCACGAGTAGGCAGAGTGGCAGGCAGAGGGAGAGGGAGAAGCAGCCTCCTCGCTGAGCAGAAAGCCCAATGCGGGGCTCGATCCCAGGGCCCCGGGATCATGACCTGAGCCGAAGGCAGATACTTAACCGACTGAGCCACCCAGGTGCCACATAACATGTCTTTTATTTTGGTCACTATTTTGTGGGTCGGGAATTTGAGAAAA
>NW_027726429.1:0-315 GCF_054177405.1 Leptonychotes weddellii | reverse complement strand
CTGAGCTGAAGGCAGATGCTTAACTGACTGAGCCACCCAAGGGTTCCTGCCATGATGCTTTTAAAACTTTGCTATTTAGTGCCATTCTAAAAAGAAAAATTAAAACTAAATTATTTTCATGAATTTTACTGTTTATATTGCAGAATACCAGTTTTAATGCAAATATAGGAGCATTTATATCATATGCAGATTCACTGAAATTACACCACTCATATTTCAGCCTCCCTAGAACAGTGACTACACCGCACAAAATATGCACACGTCCTACTCACACTCTACCTTCAGCTCCTTGCTGAGGAAGGAAGGTCAGAAAGG
>NW_027726428.1:0-315 GCF_054177405.1 Leptonychotes weddellii | reverse complement strand
GCAGGTGCCGGGAGGAAGTCCCAGGCCCACAGGTCCCTGGCAGAGGCAGGGGTGGCCCGGCTGCGTGTCACGGGCGTGGAGGGGGCGCCCTGCTCACCGTCACCAGCCAGGACCCTTCTCGGGTCAGCGCACTTCTTATCTCAGCGCACGTCTCCCCGGGCAGTGAGGCCTGCCTGGTGCGGGGGTTCAGCGCTGTCAACGCTGCCAGCGTCCTCTGAGGTCGGAGCTGACGCCACCACCGCGTGCTCCCCTGCGCGCCCCCCTGACGCGCCCCTGCACGCCCGGCTGACGCGCCCCCTGCGCGCCCCCCTGACG
>NW_027726427.1:0-315 GCF_054177405.1 Leptonychotes weddellii | reverse complement strand
TCTAGAGGCGAGGGGGGAGGGAGGATTGGTTAGCCCAGTGATGGGTATTAAGGAGGGCACGTACTGATGGAGCACTGGGTGTTATACGAAAACAATGGATCGTGGATCACTACATCAAAAACTGATGATGTATTGTGTGGTGACTAACAAAATATAATAAAATTAAAAACTACACACACAAAAAAGTAGAGGATATCAAGGGAATTGGAAGTAAACAAATTCCAGAATTTAGATAATGCTAGTTATAAGCAGGGAAGCTATTGTACTGCAGATAAATGGTTGTATGTACATGTGCTATTTTTATTTAAGTTTTTT
>NW_027726426.1:0-315 GCF_054177405.1 Leptonychotes weddellii | reverse complement strand
ACCCCAAATGTCCAAGTTTCAATCAAAAATCACTCATCATGGGCGCCTGGGTGGCTCAGTTGGTTAAGCGACTGCCTTCGGCTCAGGTCATGATCCTGGAGTCCCGGGATCGAGTTCCGCATCGGGCTCCCTGCTCAGCAGGGAGTCTGCTTCTCCCTCTGGCCCTCCCCCCTCTCATGTGCTCTCTCTCATTCTCTCTGTCTCAAATAAATAAATAAAACCTTTAAAAAAAAAAATCACTCATCATACCAAGAGCTAGGAAAAGCTCAACTTGAGTGAAAAAAGACTATCAACAGATGTCAACACCAAGATAAC
>NW_027726425.1:0-315 GCF_054177405.1 Leptonychotes weddellii | reverse complement strand
CAATTTACTACATAGGAAACCACTCTGGTAAATTATTTTATAAGGCATCAGGAATTCCCATTTATGCCACTTTTTAATTTTCAAAACATGTTTTCTCAATCTGAAAAGGTATATCATTTTCAAGATGTGATGGTTCTTCTCCCTCTGCCTGTGCCAGTTCCCGCTCCCATTCTCTGCCCTGCTATGTACCCCAAGAGGTCTCTTCCCTTGGCACAGCCTCTCCTAGACCCCCTTGCCAGCTGGCTTCCAATTGGCTCACGCCACTAGGAAGTAATGGCAGGAGATCACAGGATGGGAGGTGAGAAAAGCCAGAGG
>NW_027726424.1:0-315 GCF_054177405.1 Leptonychotes weddellii | reverse complement strand
TATTTTTTTTAAAGATTTTATTTATTTATTTGAGAGAGAGAGAATGAGAGAGAGAGAACACATGAGAGGGGATAGGGTCAGAGGACGAAGCAGACTCCCTGCCGAGCAGGGAGCCCGATGCGGGACTCGATCCAGGGACTCCAGGATCATGACCTGAGCCGAAGGCAGTCGCTTAACCAACTGAGCCACCCAGGCGCCCCCGTCCACTTTTAAATAGGATTATTTGGATTTTTTTTGGTGTTGATATGTATAAGTTCTTTATATATGTTGGGTATTAACCACTTATTGGGTTATATCATTTGCAAATATCTTCTC
>NW_027726423.1:0-315 GCF_054177405.1 Leptonychotes weddellii | reverse complement strand
TGCTGACTGCGTGCGTGTGCATGCTGACCGTGTGTGTGCATGCTGACCGCATGCGTGTGCATGCTGACTGCGTGCATGTGCATGCTGACCCTCTGTGCATGTGCATGCTGACCATGTGCGTGCGCATGCTGACCGTGCGTGTGCATGCTGACCGTGTGCGTGTGCATGCTGACCGTGCGTGTGCATGCTGACCGCGTGCATGTGCATGCTGACCGTGTGCGTGTGCATGCTGACCGTGTGTGTGCATGCTGACCGTGTGCGTGTGCATGCTGACCGTGTGTGTGCATGCTGACCATGTGCGTGTGCATGCTGACC
>NW_027726422.1:0-315 GCF_054177405.1 Leptonychotes weddellii | reverse complement strand
CTCTTAAATTTTTAAGTGTACAGAATAATATCATTAACTATATGAACATTACCATACAGCAAATCTCTAGAACTTTTTTTGTCTTGCATGACTTAAAATCTATACCCATTGAACAGCAACCCATTTTTACCTCTCAGAAGTCCCTGGCCACCACCATTGTACTTTCCGCTTTTATGAGTGGACTACTTTAAATCCTCATATAAGTGATGGGGCAGTATTTGTCCTTAAGTACAATCTCACTTCTGAACATTTATCCAAAAGAATTGAAAACAGGATCTCAAAAAGATATTGGCACTCCATTGTTTATTACAGTAT
>NW_027726421.1:0-315 GCF_054177405.1 Leptonychotes weddellii | reverse complement strand
AAATTCACCCCAAGGGACGGGCACTGCTCCACTGGTCATTTTCTCCTTGTTGTACGTGTATTATCTCCACCCTCAAAATTCTAAAGGCTCTAAGAGTAGCTACTCAGATAAATGGGTCTTAGCCCCTAATATTGATATGCTTTGAATAAGAATAAAATCTAAATGATATTCAATGGATATATACATATGATCTAGATCTGTCTTACTATACATTTTTTTAATTAAACAGGTATTTTAGAAAATCCCTTTAGATAAAATCCTTCAGAATGCTTTTGTGCCACTAACATATTAGTTATTTTACTAATGGTCACAATA
>NW_027726420.1:0-5129 GCF_054177405.1 Leptonychotes weddellii | reverse complement strand
CCCTGATGGCTAATGATGATGAACATTTTTCATGTGTCTGTTAGCCATTTGTATGTCTTCTTCAGAGAAGTGTCTTTTCATATCTTCTGCCCACTTTTTGACTTGATTATTTATTTTTTGGGTGTTGAGTTTGAGAAGTTCTTTATAGGTCTTGGATACCAGCCCTAAGGCAGGCTCTTAATGACTGAACCACCTAGGCACCCCTTCTGTTTCCTTTTAAAAATCATCCTCAACTGCATTATTCTACTATTTGTACAAAGTAATGCCTTAAATAGTAATTTTCTTGGTTGATTTTTTATGAATTAGATAAAAGAAATTGTTTAAACATTTGAAATAATGAAGTTAAGAATAAGGTATTTCCTGCCCCTACCACCATCCTAGGTGCTGGAGTGAAATGGTTAAGGACAGGGGTTCTGGCCATATCCTTTAGCTGTATGACCCAAGTAAGTTCTTAATCTCTCTGTGTCTGTCTCCTCAATATTTAACAAGGAAATAGCAATAAATATAGGAAATAATAATAGCAAATATGTTAAGAGTAGTTGTGAGGATTTAATTTGATATCTATGTAAAACACTTTACCGTTCCTGGTACATAATGCTCTGAATAGTGTTAAGCTCTGACGTTGATGATTCTTCTAAGCAGTAAAGATAGTAATTACAAGAGTGATGGGTGCTGTGGAGATGTAGAGTGTGACGGGAATGTTTATCGGAGGATATAACTTAACCTGGATGAGCTTTAGTCTTTTTCCTTCAGAGGCCATTGCCCTGGCGGCTGCTCTCTGCTTTGAATCTGAGAAAGGCCAGAAAGAAATGAATTTCCTGGCATACTTAAAAGCGTGTTTACCATGATTTCATTGGCTCGACGAAAGCTGGATGAGGGGAACAATTAGGTGAGAGGATTCAAGGTGGTTTAAGGCAAACTTGTACAGATTGAGGTTTGACTTTATTTTTAAATTTTGTTACTATTAAATGGTTCTACTTTTGAATAGGCAATGCATCCATATGGTTCAAATATCAAATTAATAGAAGGGATATGCATTAAAAACTCTCCTTACCATTCCTGCTCCATCTATCTCTTTTCCTACCACAGATAATAACCTTTATTTTGTTTTTCCTTCTAGGGTTTTTATACAAATTCAAAGAAATATGAATATATATTCTTATTTTCCTTCTTTCTTTCACAAAAGCATAGCGTGGCATACTGCATTTGTTAGTCTTACACCTTGCTTTGGATTTAAAAATACATTATGCAGATTTCTCAGTAACAGTAAAAGGGTTATTCTTTTTGCTCACAAGCAGTGTTTTAGTATTTGGATGTATCATAATCTAACCATTTCTTATGGAAAGGTACTTGACTTGCTTCTAATCTTTTGCTATTACAAAAATGCTACAATGAATAAGCTTGTTCATATATCTATGAGTATATCAACAGGATACATTTCCAGAAGTAGGATTATTGGATCAGGGGCACCTGGGTGACACAGTTGATAAGCGTCTGCCTTCAGCTCAGGTCATGATCCCAGGGTCCTGGGATCAAGCCCTGCATCGGGCTCCCTGCTCCACGGGAAGCCTGCCTCTCCCTCTCCCACTCCCCCTGCTTGTGTTCTCTCTCTCGCTGTGTCTCTCTCTGTCAAATAAATAAAATCTTAAAAAAAAAAAAAAGGATTACTGGATCACAGGGGAAATGATTTTGTAATTTTAATAGATGTAACGAACTAGCAATGTCTTAGAGGACCTAGTTCCCCATGCCTCAACAATGATATTTGCCAATTTTTTACATTTTGGTGATCTATTTTCAATTTCTATAATAGAAAATGGTATCTCAGAGTAGCTTTAATTAGGAAGTCTCATATATTTAAGGACTGTTCATGTTTCTATTTCTGTGAACTGATTGTTCATCCTTTTTTTTTTTCTTATCAAATTCTAAGAGCTCTTTTTTATGTTAGGGAGATTAGCTCTTTGCTGTGATTTGAAGTACAAATAGTTTCCCCTCAGTTTGTTATTTCTCTTTTGACCTTATCTATATTGTTAATTTTTTCCCATGTAGATATGTTCCTTCTTTTTGTAGTTGAGAATACCAATTATTCCTTTCATGGCTTTGGAAACACTTTTCCATTCTAATGTTATAAAGGAATTTACTCTTTCCTCCCTCTGGTAGTTCTCATTAGTTCATTTTTTACTCTTAAATCTTTGACTCATTGAGAATATATCCATATGTTGTGAGATCTAGACCTAATTTTGGTTCCAGTTGGCCACATAGCTGTCCCAATGTAATTTCATTGAAAAGTCCATCTTTAATTTTTTTTGTTTTTTCTTTTATTATGTTATGTTAGTCACCATACAGTAAAAAAGTCCATCTTTTCTCCACAGATTTAAGAAACCATCTTTATTGTATACCAAATTCCCATATGCATATGAGTCTTTTTCTGGACATTCCTTCTGTTTGAATGGTCTGTGTATTCATACCTCATACCATATTTTTATTAATTAGATTTGTACTACATACTAATGTTTAATAGGGTTAGTGCTTCCTTATTGCTTATCTCTTTCTGAATTTTTTGGCTCTTTTTGTTTTTTTATTTTTCAAATAAATTTTAGAGTCAGCTTGTCTGATTTCCAGTTGGAGATATACACACACACACATATATTGAAAATTGCAATCATTTTAAAATTATAAGTTAATTTAGGAAGAATTGCCACCTTCATAGTAAGTCTTAATTTTGTTGGATGCCACTTATGTTAAGTGTTTTAAAGTCTTCCACATAAAGATTTTGCACATTTTTATTAAACTTATACCTACATTTTTCTCTTTATTTTAATTGTTTTGTTTTTAAATAATGCTAAACTTAAAGAAAAGTTGCAAGAATGACACAAAAGTCTCCCAAATTCTCTTCAACCAAGATTGCCCCAATTGTTAAATTTGACCACATTTACCTTTTCTCTTTATTCTGAACCAATTATTTTTTATTCTGAACCAATTGAGAGTAAGTTACAGACATGGACACTTCATTAACCTTTTAGTATTTCAGTGAGTATTTCCTAAAAACAAGAACACACTGCAACATAACTGCAGTATATCTATGGAAATCAAGAAATTGATATAATAGAGGCATCTAATCTAGAGACTCCATTCAAATTTTGCCAGTTGTCCTAATAATGTCCTTTATGGGACCATGATCCAATTCAAGATTGTGTGTTATATTGGGTTGTCATGTCCTTCTCAGTCTTTCCTTGATAGTTTTGAACTACACGGGTCAATTTGGGTTTGTATGTTGTTTCCTCAATTTGAATCAGGTTATATATCTTTCTCAGGAATATCACAGAAATGGTGCTCTTTTTTTCAGTGCACCATATCAGGAGGCACATGATGTCAATTTATCCCATTGCTGGTGATATTAACTTGATTAAAATAGCTTATATCTATCTATATCACTTGTAAAATAATGTGAGCAGGTCTTCTCCACTCTAAGGATAATAATTAATTAATAAGTATTTTATACTTATTAGCAATTCTGTTGTAAGGTAGGACTTTACTTTCTCCCTTATTTAGTTAATTATTCATATTAGTATGAATTCCTATTTCATTCACTATGATTATTTGTTCCTACTTTACTTGCTATTATTATTTTAATGCTCAAATAGTGTTAGGTTTGGCCAGTGGAGACTTGTCCTGTGTCCTTTTGACATGTCCCTCTCATTCCTGGAGCACTTTCTTATTTGGGGCATAAGATGTTCTAGGTCCATTTTGTGTTTTCCTGCTCTCGAATCAGTCATTTTTTTCAAGAAGCTCTGGCTTCCTTCTATTGTGAATAATTAAGAATTTAGAAACTAAAAACTCAGAATTCACAAAATAAGATCTGGTGCTAAAGTCTGCTTCAAAAGATCATTATTTTAGACCCTCTCAAAGGACAGAGCTAGGAAATACATGTATGTGCATATACATATACACACACATATATGTCTATTTCTGTATCTATCTGTATCTCTCTAGCCACCTATCTCTATTAAAAACTGTGAGTTCACACTGATACCTCCTATTTCAATCCAACAGAATACAATTTCTTATGGACTTCCTCCTTTCTGTACTTATAGCCACCTTCTCCAACAGTTGTGAAATATGGTTCCCATTATCCTCAATATGTTCACTTCTTCAGCCCCTAGGTATACAACTAATATCCCTCCCACACTGGCCAAATAGCCCAAGTATCGCCAACCAAGCAGGCCATGGATGTGTCAGGAAGGATATTTTCTCTTGTTCATTGCTATTGTAAAAGGAATTCTCTTCCATATATTCTGGGTTTTTAAAAATTGTTTACGTATTTGAAATCTATTGACTCATATTAATTTTTTTATTATTGAAATATAGTTGACATATTTCATGTTAATTTTATATAGTGCTACCTTACACAATATTGTCATTGCTCATTAGTTTTTCTATTAATTCTTTTTATTTTCAGTTATACATCCTGAAAATAGAATCTGTAAACAGAGGTGGTTTTCCCTCTGTCTTTACAATTATTAGACCCTAAATTTCCTGCTTTTTTCTAATTTCATTGACAAATAGAGTGTTAAATAGTAGGTCAGTAGAGGACATACTTGTTATTCTTGACTTTAGTGGGAAGGCCTCCAGTGACTACCCATTAAGATGGTGGCTGTTGGGCTGAAATCTGTGTGTGTTTTATGATTTTTAAATTTTTAATTAGAAATAATTTTAGAAATACAGAAAAGTTTCAAAGATAGTACAGACAATTCTTGTATATATTTCACCCAGCTTCCCTTAATGTTAACATGTTATATAACCATGATACATTTATAAAAACTAAGAAATTAACATTGGTATATAGAGTGTTTTTAAAAATATTAAGGATTCCTCTTTTTTTAGTCTCTTTTTAAAAACTGGGAATGAATGTCTAATTTTGTCAAATGTCTTCTCAGTATATATTCTTATTTTTTTTCTCTTGACCAAGTAAAATAATGAATTAATGGATTTTTATTTATTTATTTTTATTTTATTATGTTATGTTAATCACCATACATTACATCATTAGTTTTTGATGTAGTATTCCATGATTCCTTGTTTGCGTATAACACCCAGTGCTCCATTCAATATGTGCCCTCTTTAATACCCAT
>NW_027726419.1:0-315 GCF_054177405.1 Leptonychotes weddellii | reverse complement strand
CTTCTCCACCGGCTTCCTCCAAAAGCCAGGCTGGAACTGAATTGCAAGGGTCCTGGCTGCCATCCTTTCTGTGCTCTTCTTGGGTCTCATTGGGTCTCATTGTCCTCCTGCTTCAGTAAGGATAAGAGTATCTAACTTCATATGCTCATGAGGATCATGAAGTGCTCAGCATAGTGCCTGGCTCAGTAAATGGTCCTTCATTGCAGTTCCTTGTGTGACAAACGTGGCTTCCCCCAGACTTCTTCAAATCAGTGTGGTGTTTGGACCAGACACTGGATGGGAAGGCTCATTGTGGACATCTTGTTTAGTCCTGGG
>NW_027726418.1:0-315 GCF_054177405.1 Leptonychotes weddellii | reverse complement strand
CCTGCAGAAAGTACTAGAAGTTCCTGAGCAGGGAGGAAAGGAGAACAGGTTGAAAGAAACTTGTTAGCTATACAAACGTGACATACATTTCCTAGAAGAATAATTTAAGACCAAAGAGGGGAAAACGGCAGAAACTGAGAGGCTCCTGGGCCATTCTGAATAGACACGCGGCTGAACCCGTCGACCTGGGCTGGAGGAGGGGCTGCTTCCTCTTGTGGTCCTGGGGGGCTGCACACTAACCGTGCTCGTGGGTGTCTCTGCACGTCTGCTCACACGGCGGGTGATGTGCCCCATTCGCTGGATAAAGTCAGCGTC
>NW_027726417.1:0-315 GCF_054177405.1 Leptonychotes weddellii | reverse complement strand
AAGAACATCACATAAAACCCTGAGGAGATTATAATGTTTAAAGAAGCATATTTTTCACATACAATTTCTTCCAAAAACAAGACAGTCACTTCATCTGGTACTCAATGAAAGAAACCATGATTTGCTCCAAAGCCAGAAGAAAAAAAAGATACTTTAGTGTCTGTAGTGATATTTTCCCCAAAGGACTTTCAAGGGAAATGATGACTATCTTCAATGTCTGTTGCATGCACTCACTATAGAATCTGAATTCGGAGTAAAATGTGATATAACTGACAAGCCAGACCAGAGGAGGGAAAGAAACTCAGTAACACTGGG
>NW_027726416.1:0-315 GCF_054177405.1 Leptonychotes weddellii | reverse complement strand
TAAATTTAATTTAAAAAATTAAAAAAAATAAAATTCTGTAAGAGAAGTATAAGGGGTTTGGAATGCAGAAAATATTCCTATTTTGTAAAATGAATTTTCGTAAATTACATAATATGAAGTCACTGTTGAAAAATTTGGTGTGTTGCATATAGAAATATATTCTCTTTAAAAAGGAAGGTTAATAGCATGCATGCAAGGTACCTTCAAAAGAAGATTCACTGCATTAGGAACCTCTTGGTTTATAGCACAAGGATCATCAAATCAAATGTTTATATAGAATATGGGACAAGTTGACATACGAAATCTCTTGGTAAT
>NW_027726415.1:0-315 GCF_054177405.1 Leptonychotes weddellii | reverse complement strand
GCTCTTTTTTATGTGACATACATTTCAATAATTTAATTCAATAATCAGCACTGCCTTAATCAGATCAATCTAAGAGAATTGTTTGTTTACACTACCAGTTATAATAATGTGATAGTTGATGTGACAATTTGTGAGCAACATTGATGAAATAAAAGGGGGAGATTATCTAAGATTAATAAACACTAATAAAAGAATTAAGTTGAGGGGTGCCTGGGTGGCTCAGTCAGTTAAGTGTCTGCCTTTGGCTCAGGTCAAGATCCCAGGGTCCTGGGATCGAGCCCCGCATCGGGCTCCCTGTTCAGTGGAGAGCCTGCT
>NW_027726414.1:0-315 GCF_054177405.1 Leptonychotes weddellii | reverse complement strand
TCCAAACATGAATGATACCAAAGACAAAAATTCTATACTTAAAAAGAGACTTAACAACATGTGATTAGTTAAATTCCATCAAGCCAGCTCAAGAGTTAACTTGCTATGGACAATAATTTCAGAGAACTTTTATTGAAGAAATTTAAATTTATGTGCATCATCAAATTTATCACCTTGGTGATGAACAGTACAATCTCTTTTTACCATTATCCTACTTCTCATTCTCAACTGCATCCACCTCTCTTGATTAATCTTTTTTTTTTAAATAATGTACATCTTATTCCACTTTGCTTTTTGAGACAAATGATATTTCTA
>NW_027726413.1:0-315 GCF_054177405.1 Leptonychotes weddellii | reverse complement strand
TCCAAACATGAATGATACCAAAGACAACAATTCTATACTTAAAAAGAGACTTAACAACATGTGATTAGTTAAATTCCGTCAAGCCAGCTCAAGAGTTAACTTGCTATGGACAATAATTTCAGAGAACTTTTATTGAAGAAATTTAAATTTATGTGCATCATCAAATTTATCACCTTGGTGATGAACAGTACAATCTCTTTTTACCATTATCCTACTTCTCATTCTCAATTGCATCCACCTCTCTTGATTAATCTTTTTTTTTAAATAATGTACATCTTATTCCACTTTGCTTTTTGAGACAAATGATATTTCTAC
>NW_027726412.1:0-315 GCF_054177405.1 Leptonychotes weddellii | reverse complement strand
GAAAATTGGAAGTATTTTATGCACATGGTTAAAAAATTCAACTTAAAACTAGGAAGACATAAACAAAAATAAGTCCTCACTCTCCCCAGCAGGCTACTTCCATGTACCTTCTCAAAAACATTTTCCATGTGTATACAATCAAAATTTATATATAAAGTATACATAATACCATATATAATCCATCCTTTTTTTTTTTTTTTAACTCAGAGGACTCATACTAACCCATATTTGTCTGCACTTTGTATTTTTCACTTAATGGTATATTTTAGGAATGTTTCCTATTAGTCTATTCAGATTTGTCCCTTTCTTTTTTTT
>NW_027726411.1:0-315 GCF_054177405.1 Leptonychotes weddellii | reverse complement strand
ACCAGACAGTGGATCTGCCAGGACCTTTATCTTAGACTTCCCAGCCTCCAAAACTGTGAGAAATGAATGCCTGTGGTTTAAGCCACCCGGTCGATGGTATTTTTGTTATAATAGCCTGAACTGACTGAGATAGAGGTATATTTTTCAAAGGATTAGATGAAGGCTTGTGTCATTTTTAATTTATGATTTTTAGAGTTTTTGATTTGGGGGCTTTACAATTTGTGTCTTCTCTCTCCCAGTGACTGCATTTTTGTCTTTATTGCATCTTGCTTGCAATATGGAGGATAGGAGAGAATATCACTGACTAGTTACAGC
>NW_027726410.1:0-5130 GCF_054177405.1 Leptonychotes weddellii | reverse complement strand
ATGTTTATAGCAGCAATGTCCACAATAGCTAAACTATGGAAAGAGCCAAGATGTCCATCGACAGATGAATGGATAAAGAAGATGTGGTATATATATACAATGGAATATTTTGCAGCCATCAAAGGAATCAAATCTTGCCATTTGCAACAACGTGGATGGAACTGGAGGGTATTATGCTGAGTGAAATAAGTCAATCAGAGAAAGATATGTATCATATGATCTCACTGATATGAGGAATTCTTAATCTCAGGAAACAAACTGAGGGTTGCTGGAGTGGTGGGGGGTGGGAGGCATGGGGTGGCTGGGTGATAGACATTGGGGAGGATATGTGCTATGGTGAGCACTGTGATTTGTGTAAGACTGTTGAATCACAAACCTGTACCTCTGAAACAAATAATACATTATATGTTAAAAAAAAAAAAAAGAAGATAACACCCAGTGGGTGTTATACAAAAACAATGGATCGTGGATCACTACATCAAAAACTAATGATGTATTGTATGGTGACTAACATAATAAAATTTTTAAAAAAAGAAGATAGTAAGAAGGGAAAAATGAAGGGGGGAATTGGAGGGGGAGATGAACTGTGAGAGACTATGGACTCTGAGAAACAAACTGAGGGTTCTAGAAGGGAAGGGGGTGGGGGCATGGGTTAGCCTGGTGATGGGTATTAAAGAGGGCATGTATTGAATGGTGCATTGGGTGTTATACGCGAACAATGAATCATGGAACACTACATCAAAAACTAATGATGTAATGGATGGGGATTAACATAACATAATAAAATTTTAAAAAAGAAATAGCAAAGGAAAAAAATAGAGTTCCCTTTAATATTTCTTGTAGGGCTGGTTTAGTGGTCATGAATTTGTATAGGTTTTGTATTTCTGAGAAACTATCTCTTCTTCTGTTCTGAATGATAGCCTTGCTGGATAGAGTATTGTTGACCGCAATTTTTTTTCCTTTCAGCACTTTGAATATATCATGCTACTCTCTTCTGGCCTGCAAAGTTTCTGCTGAAAAATCCACTGAAAAACTGCCTTGTGAGGTTTTTCTTGTATGTAAATTTTTTCTTTAAAAAATTTTTTATCACTACTTTTTGTCATTTTAATTACTATGTGTCGGTGTGGACCTCCTTGGGATGATTTGGGGGGAGGATCTCTGTACCTTCTGGATCTGGATATCTGTTTCCTTCCCCAGATTAGGAAAGTTTTCAGTTATTATTTTTTAAAATAAATGTTCTGCACCCTTTTCTCTCTCTTCTTCTGGGATCCCTATAATATGAATGTTATTATGCTTGATGAAGTCACTAGTTCCCTAAGTCTATTCTCATTTTGCATATTTTTTCCTCCCATTTGTTCAGTCTGATTACTTTCCATTACTTTTTCTTTGTTAATTTATTCCTCTGCTTCCTCTATCCTGCTATTTATTCCATCATGTGTATTTTAATTTCATTCTTCATCTCTGATTTTTAAAATCTCTTATTTAAGGGTCTCACTGATGTCCTCCACCCATTTATCCAGTCCAGTGAGAATCTATATGATCATTAAATTCTTTCAGGCATATTACTTATATCCATTTTGCTTAAGTGTCTTGCTGTGGTTTTGTCCTATTCTTTCATTTGGGACATGTTCCTCTATCTTCTCATTTTGTCTAAGTACTCTGTGCCTATTTCTGTATGTTAAGAAAGTCAGCTACATCTGTTCTTGAGAGCAATAGCCTTGTGAAGAAGTCCTGCAGTTTCTTTGCCTTTTTTGGGCCATATTTGTTCCCTGGACAGGTGGGGCGTGTTTTAATAAGATGTGCACTGGTCTGCTTGCAAAATAATACCTGCTGCTGCTACAGGAACTGAGGTCCCTCAAAGCATGCAGATCAGTAGATGAGGTGTTGGTGGGGTTTGCACTGGTCTTCTGAGAAAGGGGGCCCACAACATGGCGACTGAGGCAAGGGTGACTGAAAAGGACAGATCTACAGAATCTGGGGGTAGGGGTGGGGCTTTATGTAAGCCAGTTAGGTAGGGAATGTCAGCACCATGATCATGGCTGTGTGTTTTTGCTGGGAAGCAGGGGAGGGAATTTCTACACTGTATCTCAGCTGGCTATTTGTCATGCTGTCTCTTTAAAGGAGGGACTTCTCTTCCTAATGCCAACTTTCTGGGCTTTCCCAGAGCTGAACCATCCAATTTTTAAAATTCCAAGCTTTAAGTCCCTCTGGTTGTAAGAACTCATGATATTTGACCCCTTTTGCTTTCAAAGCCAAATATTATAGGGATTCATCTTTTCTGTGCAGGCTCCCTAGTGTGATAGTGTTTTTTGCCCTTCTCTGTGCCACCAGCTCCCTCATCACTGCGGATAACCACAGTCCATTTCACTCCCAAGCTACATCTTCCTGCCTCCTTCGATGTGACCTCTTCTCTACCTTTAGTTGTGGAGTTTATTCTGCCAGTCTTCTGATTATTTTCTGGGTTATTTTCGCTGATGTGATTGTTATCTAGTTATATCAGTGGGACAAGGTGAGCTTGAGATCCTCCTACTCTGCCATTTTCCCAGCTTCTCATTATTTTCATTTCTTTAATCAGTAGGGCATTAGGATATATTTTCATATGTTTGGTTATAAGTCAAGGTTCTCTTTGTAGATGATATATTATACATATTTTTTAGTCAGAATTATTACTATATCAGATATAGTAGTCATATACCTATGGTATAATATATAAACATATTCTCCCAATTTTTCCTTTTGATTGATTTTTCCCAGAAAGAAGCTCTTTTTAAGCTTTCCCAGTTTTTTCTCATTAGGAATATTATTTGGCTCATTATGAAACAATTGATCCCTGCACTGAAGTGCATTTACTTCTCCCTGGCCATTTAAATCATAAATAAGGATGTAGCTAGGGTATTTCTTTCTTCAACAACATTATTGAGGCACAATTGACATACAAATTCCTACACATATTTAATGTGTACAAGTTGATGAGTTTGGATAAATGGAAACACCTGTAGTGTTTCTTTTTATTAGATTCATTTTTCTGTACCTTCTTTTACCTCCTAGTTTATGATTGGAATATTAGTTTTATTTGCCATGTTTTTGTCATTCATCCATGTTGTAGCATGTATCAGCATTTCACGTATCTTTTGCTGCTGAATAGTATTCCATTCATAGATATGCCACTTCATTTATCCATTTGCTGGTTGATGGATATTTGGACTGCTTCAAGTATGAAAGTATAATCAATTCCTCTACTCTAAGTATTCCACTACTATAAGTGGACATAATTATTCATTTTTCTTGGATAGATACCTAGGAGTGGCACTGTTGCATCATACAGTAAATTTATATTTATTTTTTATCTTTTCAATATTTTTATTTTAAAACATAAGAATAATTTTATAAAAAGAGTATCCAGTTGTTTTACTTTAGATTTTTGAAAAGTTTCTAACAAAGTTAAGGTTTTTCACATTTGTTAACTTGTTATAATTTCTCTTTGATCAATTGTCTATTAATATCCTTTGCCTAATGCAGACTTCTTTCTTTTAATTGTCAATCTTTATTAGCTCTTTATACTGATTATTTTTATATTGTTTTTCTCAGTTTGTTATTTTCCTTTTAAATTTGTTACTATTTCTGATGTGTCAGAAGTTAAAGATTTTTAAGAAATGGCAGTCTTTCCATGATCCATTGTTTTCGTATACCAAAAACTAATGATGTATTGTATGGTGACTAACATAACATAATAAAATTAAAAAAAAAAAAAAAGGCAGTCTTTGCCTTTGTGGATTTTTTCATTTCTTTCAATCTTGGAAATTTTTTGTCTCTCTAGATATTTAATACATATTCACTGTTATTTAATTCTAGACTTTTATCATTTAAATAGTTAAATTTAACTCTTAAATTCACTTGGTATGAGTTTGGTGAAATGTCATGAGCAAAAGGTTATAAACAAAGATCCCCCCTCCTCAAAATAATCAATTGCTCAGAATCATTTGTTGAATAGTTATGTATTTTAATATTTGGAAAAATATTTTCTTATTTATTTATTTTGAGAGAGAGAGAGAAGCAGAGGGAGAGGAAGAGAGAGAATCTTAAGCAGGTTCCACATCCAGCCCAGAGCTTGATGTGGAGTTTGATTTCATGACCCTGAGATCTTGATAGCCGAAATCAAGAGTCAGCTGCTTAACAGACAGAGCCACCCAGGTGCCCCAATATTTTCCCATTTAAAAACTCACTACAAGGCTACATAAATCAAGATTGTTGGTACTGGCTTAAGTATAGATATAAAGATCAATGGAATAGAATTGAGAATCCAGAAGTAAATCTATACATTTATGGTTACTTGATATGAGAAAAGAGTGCCAAGACAATTCAATGAGGGAAATTATTCTCTTCAAATGGTGCCGGGACAAGTGTAAAAGAATGTATGTAAAAGAATGAAGTTGAAACCCTGCTTCACATCATATACAAAAATGAACTCAAAATGATGAAAGTGTTAAGTGTAAGAGAGAAAACTATAAAACTCTTAGAAGAAAACATGAGATCTTTTTTTCAATACTTCTGTGCACTGCTTTCCAGAGCAGTTTTCCTAAAGTAATGATCCCAATATCTGGACACTCTGAGGCAGCCTCCTTCCTGCTAACAGAAGTACAAACTCCTTGCCTGGTAATTTTTTGGTGTCTTGGACCCTTTCTCTATATGTAAAATATAGCAAAAATGAATGTTAAATTTTTCCTAAGCATTTCCAGAGCAGTGTGGTGCTGTGATACAACTCACTGAGCTGATGAAAGGAGTGGAGGCAACAAAGGAGAAAAGCCTGAGTGATCTCTGGAAGGATGCAGGGATGAAACAAATGAAAGTATGGAGATAGTACTAACACACGAGGAGAGTGCTCTGGTTAAGTATGTGACTCCACAGCAGCCCCACCCAGGTTCATGGCTCCATAAAGCAGGAGGAGGATGCAGAGTGTGAGAGATCCTGACTACCTTAGCTGAGTCTGGGCCAGAAGAAAAGGTACAGAGGGGGCGGAGCAAGATGGTGGAGGAGTAGGAGACCTGGATTTCGTCTCCTCTCAGGAATTCAGCTGGATAGGGATCAAACCATTCTGAACACCTACAAACCCAACAGGAGATCGAAGAAAGG
>NW_027726409.1:0-315 GCF_054177405.1 Leptonychotes weddellii | reverse complement strand
ATTTCCTTGATCCTATGTACCGGATGCATCCCCTTTTTTTGTTTTACTTCTTCGTTTTGCAAACCTCCAGATACTTCCTGGGAGAAGTTTTGGAGAGATCAATTTTTCCAGTTCATGAATGTCATAGAAGGCCTCTATTCTGTCTTCACATGTGGTTGATTGCTTGGTTTGATATAAAATCTGGATTAAAAACCATTTGATCACAGAAATGTGAGTGCCTTATTGCTTTCTGGCTCATAGCAGAGTTGAAAAGAAGTCTGGATACCTCTCTGGTTTTTACTAACCTGTAAATGACTTTTTGTTTCTCTCTCCCTC
>NW_027726408.1:0-315 GCF_054177405.1 Leptonychotes weddellii | reverse complement strand
AAAAAAAAAGAAGAAACTGCTTCCCAAAATTTTAAAGAAACAAAAACTCATGTATGTACAAAAATAAGGGTAAATACAATGAAGGGATGGAATATGAATGTAAAGAGGAAAACTATAAAGATTTTATTAAAGGAATTGATAAGATAAGAAGTTGTTTGAGAAAAGTAAGAGGAGAAATTAAAAAAAAAAAAAAGGAGAGAGTGTGATCAGGCAGGAGACTAGAACAAAGCCATACACTAGAGATTTAGGGTATATTTTGGTCTGTTAGAAGAAACTGTATCACAAAATTTTAAAGAGAGAACAACTTACATATAT
>NW_027726407.1:0-315 GCF_054177405.1 Leptonychotes weddellii | reverse complement strand
TCTAGTTGCTGTGGAATGTTGTGTTTTTTCCTATAATGATGCCTTGTATCATAGGTTCGTATTTTTTATTTTTCTTCCTTGACAAAGCATCATCTAGATCTTAGTATAGACTGTATATTTGTATACACCATATATATTTATAAACCACATATATTTATATTGTATTTATGTCTACATATAGACAGGTATTTTTTTTTTTTAAGATTTTATTTATTTATTTGAGAGAGAGAGAATGAGAGACAGAGAGCAGGAGAGGGAGGAGGGTCAGAGGGAGAAGCAGACTCCCCGCTGAGCAGGGAGCCCGATGCGGGACTC
>NW_027726406.1:0-315 GCF_054177405.1 Leptonychotes weddellii | reverse complement strand
ACTTCTTCTTCCATTATTTTTTATTTTAACCCCCTCTGATAGTTTTCTAGTTATCAAACCATGCAGAACACCTACAAACTCAACAGGAGATTGAAGAAAGAACAGCAGCAACTCTGTGAACAGAAAAATGACCACATTCTGGAAGGTAGGAAGTGAAGAGAAATGAATCCGAGGCGATATTTGGGAAGATAGACCATGCGGGGAGGGACCCTCCATCAGCTGGCTACCAGCAAGTGATAGAGCAGCGGAGCACAAAATTAGAACTTTTAGAAATCTGCTCCACTGAGTGACATTGCTCCAGGGGCTAACCAGGGG
>NW_027726405.1:0-315 GCF_054177405.1 Leptonychotes weddellii | reverse complement strand
GTTCCTATTGCTCCAAACCATGTGTATTTTCCCATTTTAGTGTTGGTGTTGAGGATCCAGTGAGTTCGATACTGGAAGTTAAGCTGAAAGGTGGTGTGTGTGTGTTTCTGCGTCCACGTGAGTTTCTGTAAATAGTGGTACTGATGAGGACAGAGTCTCTATATTCCTCTTACCATCAAAGGTTACAAAAAAAAAAAAAAAGAAAGAAAAGAAAAAGAAAAAGAAAAACAAGACCTAATAATTGCAAGTGCCCTGAGCAGAATATATGGAAGATTAAGCAAGTTCTCTGAGCAGAAACATTAAAAAAAAAAAAAA
>NW_027726404.1:0-315 GCF_054177405.1 Leptonychotes weddellii | reverse complement strand
AAAAAGGTCGTTGGCTGTTTTTTGAAGATCCAGAAGTGACCTGCCGTACTTGCCACATGATGAAAACGGCGGGCGCGACGCGTGAACCTTTTAGTAATTATCGTTTCCGCAATATTGGTGTGCCTCGAAACCCTGCTCTTCTAGCTTTACCGGGTATGTCTCCAGACTTTATAGATAATGGTCTAATGGATAATACTAACAGCAACACAGAAGAGTTTAGGGGTATGTTTAAAAACCCAACGCTTCGCAATATCGCGGTCACGCCGCCTTATATGCACAATGGTGTCTTTCGCAATCTAAGAACAGTGATTGAGT
>NW_027726403.1:0-315 GCF_054177405.1 Leptonychotes weddellii | reverse complement strand
TATTCCTGCCCTAAAAAATCAACAGTAAAGGTAGAATCTAACCCATTATTGAAAGAAAGCACAATTCCATTGTTTTCAAGTAACGGCTTTTTATCCTGGCTTTAGAATGCCTCTTGGTGACAGTCTCTTGTTTTCTTAGACATACTTTATTTTCACTGAAATTAAGACCCAGAAATTTTCTCCGTCTACCATAAATGATTTAAAATAGAGAATTTCAGTGTAAATTCCCCTTTTCTCATAACTACCTTTACATGAATACTAATATAAATAAATGCCAATTTTTAATGTTTTCTAGTAGAGCTCTGATAAATGAAC
>NW_027726402.1:0-315 GCF_054177405.1 Leptonychotes weddellii | reverse complement strand
GCAGGTGCCGGGAGGAAGTCCCAGGCCCACAGGTCCCTGGCAGAGGCAGGGGTGGCCCGGCTGCGTGTCACGGGCGTGGAGGGGGCGCCCTGCTCACCGTCACCAGCCAGGACCCCTCTCGGGTCAGCGCACTTCTTATCTCAGCGCACGTCTCCCCGGGCAGTGAGGCCTGCCTGGTGCGGGGGTTCAGCGCTGTCAACGCTGCCAGCGTCCTCTGAGGTCGGAGCTGACGCCACCACCGCGTGCTCCCCTGCGCGCCCCCCTGACGCGCCCCTGCACGCCCGGCTGACGCGCCCCCTGCGCGCCCCCCTGACG
>NW_027726401.1:0-315 GCF_054177405.1 Leptonychotes weddellii | reverse complement strand
CCTGGGTGGCTCAGTCCATAAAGCATCTGCCTTTGGCTCAGGTCATGGTCCCAGGGTCCTGGGACTAAGCCCCACATTGGGTTCCCCACTCGGCGGGAAGCCTGCTTCTCCCTCTCCCACTCCCCCTGCTTGTGTTCCCTCTCTCGCTGTGTCTCTCTCTGTCAAATAAATAAATAAAATCTTTAAAAAAAAAAAAAAAAGAATGAAAACAAAAGAGAAGAAATAGACCCATAAATACAGAGAACAAACTGATGGTTGCCAGTGGGGAGGGGGAGAGGGATGGGGATAGGCAAAATGGATAAAGCAGAGTGGGAG
>NW_027726400.1:0-315 GCF_054177405.1 Leptonychotes weddellii | reverse complement strand
CATACACATATATAAAATGTCTTATTTAAAGGAAGTAACAATTATATCAATTGTTACCACAAACACATAGTGTTTCCTCTCTGACGGTCACTGTGCTAAGTATCTGACATGTGTTATCATGTGTTGTCTCATTTAAAGCTCAGTTTAACTCCTCAGGGTGGCTACTTTTGTGACTCTTATCTTCCAGGTGAGGGAATCCGAGGATCCCAAAGCTGAGGAAATTACATAGCTAAAAACTGACAGAGATGTGATCCAAATCTCAGGTTTCTCAGTGTAGAAAGGGGAGAATAAATAATAATAATAATAAAATAATAA
>NW_027726399.1:0-5130 GCF_054177405.1 Leptonychotes weddellii | reverse complement strand
GCGCCTGGGTGGCTCAGTTGGTTAAGCGACTGCCTTCGGCTCAGGTCATGATCCTGGAGTCCCGGGATCGAGTCCCGCATGGGGCTCCCTGCTCGGCAGGGAGTCTGCTTCTCCCTCTGACCCTCCTCCCTCTCATGCTCTCTGTCTCTCATTCTCTCTGTCTCAAATAAATAAATAAAATCTTTAAAAAAAAAAAAAGCAAATAAAGGGAGAAAGGAAAATTATTCCTTTCAGCATGAAATTGTCACGCAAAAATATTTATTCCATTGCCTTCCAGAAGTCTGCAAAATTCAGTGTGGCATAACAATTTGCAGCTCTGAAAAATTGCAGCTGGTAGGAAGAAGCACTTTCCTTCCTCATAAGCAGTGGTAGTCAAAAGGTTATTAAAACACTTCTATACCTCACTTTGCCTATCAGCACTCCATAAAATTCTACACCCAGAGATCCATTATTTTCTTATTTGATGTTTACAGACATGAACATGCTAAGACCTGCAAACACACTGGCCTTTAAGAATGAAAGTGACTAACACTTACATGGAAATAACTGCAAAAAAATTATTTGGATTTGTGCTTTAAAAATAATTTTTTTCACATGCTCTACTCAAAATCACTGATACGTAGCTATTTTATTTCATAGGTAAGTGATTCAGGACTATTGTCCCTGTGTCAACAGATTTTCTTCAATTTGCTTTTCCCACTTTTCTATAGGTCTTTTAGCATAACGTTCCTTCTTTTTTTCTCCCTCCACTAAAGTTAGATTAACCTTGAAAACTTGGTGCTGAAAGCCAGTGATTATTATGTGAACTGAGTATCTGGTGTCAACTCAGCTCCTCTGTTTTTGATCTTCACTTAATTAGCACAGATTTGCTGTGGTGGGAACATTTATCTTGAAACGCTATCAAAACTGTACGGAAGTTGAATAGATCATTCGTCTATAAGATTATCACTTTATATGAGACAAAGTTAGTCAATTAGTTAATTACTATGAGAAAAAGTTAATTAATTTGTTAATTACTTGGTATGAAGGATAAAAGTCACTTCTGCTTTTATTGTATTTACTCTGGTAATAAACAAAGTTTCTGTACTTAACATTTATTCACTCTTTGGCAGCTTTCCTAAGTACCAAAAAACAGTTGCATTTAAAGTGCCAAAGATTTCCTGGCAGTAGAAGTCAAATACTTCCAGTAAAGGTCTTATATAACTTGGTTTTTAGGGTAATTACACATCACTAAAGACAGCTCATAAATTTAGAGCTAAAAATTGGCTCCAGAGATTACCTGATCCAGCTGCCTTGTTTCCCAGGTAAGTCAACTGCAGCCCATGTGGCTAGTGACTTATTCATATTGACAAACTGAGTCATTTATTTTATTCTTTATGCAATTCTGTAACTTCTTAGTGTAGCACATGATCTAATAATTTATCAAATTCATACTACAGAGAAGCATGATGAATAACTTATTTCAAGATGTGATATTGGTACTTTGACCACCCTAGGGAAAAGAGAGGTATGTGATGACACAGATTGAAAAATAATCACATTGTCTCCAATCTGTCCCCCAAATATACACAATCCAATACTATAAACAAATTAAGATTTTCACTTTCTCTAATAATGTACCAAAATAGGTTCAGGATTTTAGTATCTTCGTGCTTCTGAATAAATCAAACTCAGTTCCCACATATATTACACATTCTCCATTTCCTTGTTTAAGAATCTAATAAGCACTAAGTACAATACAAGATCACTTCCTGTTTGAATGTGATAGAATCTAAGTTTTAAAAACCTTTTAGTTGCTTCTGTGTAGAGGATAAATTGTAAGTACAGCAAGAGCCATACTTAGTGCCTTGTGAAGTAGTATTTACTCATAATAGCCCCAAACTGGAAACAACCCAAATGTCTACCAACTGATAAATGGATTAATAAATGTGTTATATGTATACAATGGAATATATTTATCAATAAAAAGGAATGAAATACTGGTACATCCTGTAACATAGATGAACCTTGAAAACACCATGCTAAGAAGCCAGTCACAAGTCACAAGTCAGATTGATGGAGATAGAAAGTAGATTAGTGTGTGGTTGCCTAACTGGTGGTGGTGGGGGCAGTGGGGAAGGGAAAGGAGAGGGAGGTGGAGAGTGAAAAGTGATTGAGTATGGGATTTCTTTTGGGGGTTATGAAACTGTTCTAAAATTAACTGTGGTGATATTTGCACAACTCTGGGGAAATACTAAAAACTATTGACTATATACTTTAAAAGCGTGAATTAGATGGTATATGGATTATATCTTAATAAATTGAATATGTAAAAAAGGAAAAAAAAAACAGTGTTTCATGATGGCAGAGTGTTCAACTGTGCTGAATATTACTGAGATGATAAATTGGCCATTGTTTTCAGCAAGAAGTTCAGTCATGATTTTGACAAAGTAGTTGAGTATGAGAGCCTACTTGGATTGAAGTAAAATGTTGAGTAAGTGGAAACAGTGACCCTAGGCTACACTTCAGAGCATTTTAATATGACAAGGTTCAGACAAATCAAGTTATAGCAGGAAGTGAGAGTGTAGTTATTTTTTTTAAGATGTGAGATATTTAATCATGTTTTTATGCACATATGCGTAAGTCAGTAGAGGAAAAAAAAAGTTGAGAATTAAGGAGCGAGTAGTAATTGCAAGGATACCAGAGTGGCTAAAATGGCAATGAATATTGAATGCACTGAAAAAGGGAGGGGCTGGCTGTTAAGAGAAGAAGCAAACACTTGTTCCACTTTAATAGGAGGGAAAGACAAAAATACGGATTCAGACGCAGATTGGCTGATAGATTTGCTGATAGGAAGGTGAGAAATTTTCTGACTGATACTATCTAATAATATTTAACTATACTATTTCTAATATAGTTAAATATTAGGCTAGGGGATGAACCGAAAGGATGGAGGAGGAAAAGGGTTTCAGCTTAAGGAAGTGTAAGTATTTCTTGTGGAGAATGAGAAAATTAAGTAAATATAGTGTCTTTCATTGAATTTTGGGATCAGTAATTTAAACTGCAATTTTCTGCACAAGATGTGAAAATTTTTTCAATAATGTTTAATGTGTTATAGTGTAGGTAAGTAGTAAGTAAATAATTGGGTTTAAACTTAGTTTGGGTCTTTTCTTACATGCTTTCACAATGGAGGACGCAAAAAGCAAGTAAACATACGATATTTTGGACCATGGCAGGTAAGTAGGGAAAAGAATACATGAGATGCATTATAGTGAAAGAGTTACAGAGTCGACATCTTGATGAGAAAAAAAAAGAATTTTTCACATGGAAGTATTTGCAAAAATTAGGTGGAAATATATTAGGTGGTATATTCAGAGAGTAGCATCAAAATAAAACATAATTCAAAACATTAGTGTTCTCTCCTTCTCCTCCTTCTCTTCCTCTTCTATCTCTGCCTTTTCTTCTGTCAGTTAGCCTAATAATTTCTAAGCAGTTTTCTAAGGAAAAATCCAGATTTTTATTTAAAATAATCTCTGATAATATTTCTTTGGCACATCTACAAAAATCATATTTCTAAGCCAGAGAAAAATATTACATAGAAGTATTAAAGCTGTTTTACTAAGATTTTAAATTATTGATAAATAGCAGTTTGATAGAAAATATATTCTGGAAAGATTTGTTTTAGTGCTTTTTGATGGCTATGGCTATTTCTTTTTAAAATTTTTTTGAGTTTTTATTTAAAGTCCAGTTAACATACAGTGTTATATTAGTTTCAGGTGAACAATATAGTCATTCAACACTTCCATACAACACCCAATGCTCATCACAACTGCAGTCCATAATCACCATCACCTGTTTTACCCATCACCCCACACTCCTCCCCTCTGGTAACCATCAGTTTGTTCTCTGTAGTTAAGAGTCTGTTTCTTCCAGAGAGGGAGACAAACCATAAGAGACTCTTAATCTCAGGAAACAAACAGGGTTGCTGGAGTGGAGGGGGGTGGGAGGGATGGGGTGGCTGGGTGATGGACATTGGGGAGGGTATGTGCTATGGTGAGCACTGTGAATTGTGTAAGACCAATGAATCACAGACCTGTATCCCTGAAACAAATAATACATTATATGTTTAAAAAAAAAAAAGAATAACATAAACAATTGCATTGTGATATTTTAGATCTTGTTTTCTAAAATTTAATTATAATAAAATCTTTGTGGGTGTTAAAAAAAAAGAGTCTTGGTTTGGGCTTATGGCTATTTCTAACCAACTTGACTTGAAGAGATGTGGACAGTATGCGGAGAACAAGAGTGGGAGTTAAAAAATTTTGTTTGAGTTAAATACAATGTAAGTGATCTCTTTAGACTAATAACTTAAACTATCTAGCATCAGGGACAGAAAACAAAAGATTTATAATGAAAATGTAGCTTTGAACCAAAGTAAGTATTTCTGATAGGCAGTTAGAGAACTAGTAGGAAGTCATTACCCACATTCAGTTATTTGATCCTAATCACAGCTGCCTCATGGGCTGACAGCTAAATATTGACAGCACAGTTACTTAAAATAGAAAAAAATACCAGGATTGATTTTTGTGGAAGGAAAACAAGAAAATTTTATTATATTACTCATCTGAAAGACAAATGAAAGGAATTGATCTCTTAATTAAAAGTATTTTTTAAATTTTCTTTTATTATGTTATGTTAGTCACCATACAATACATCATTAGTTTTTTTTTTTTTAAAGATTTTATTTATTTATTTGACAGAGAGATAGGGAGAGAGGGAACACAAGCAGGGGGAGTGGAAGAGGGAGAAGCAGGCCTCCCGTGGAGCAGGGAGCCCGATGCGGGGCTCGATCCCAGGACCCTGGGATCATGACCTGAGCCGAAGGCAGACGCTTAATGACTGAGCCACCCAGGCGCCCCCATCATTAGTTTTTGATGTGGTGATCCACGATTCATTGTTTTCGTATAACACCCAGTGTTCCATGCAGTACGTGCCCTCCTTAATACCCATCACCAGACTAACCCATCCCCCCACCCCTCT
This sequence comes from Leptonychotes weddellii, assembly GCF_054177405.1. Classification (NCBI taxonomy): domain Eukaryota; kingdom Metazoa; phylum Chordata; class Mammalia; order Carnivora; family Phocidae; genus Leptonychotes; species Leptonychotes weddellii. The sequence continues at coordinate 111 of NW_027726399.1, read as the reverse complement.
CCCCTCTAAAACCTTCAGTTTGTTTCTCAGAGTCCATAGCCTCTCATGGTTCATCTCTCCCTCCGATTTCCACCCCTTCATTTTTCCCTTCCTTCTCCTAATGTCCTCCAT
>NW_027726398.1:0-14289 GCF_054177405.1 Leptonychotes weddellii | reverse complement strand
AGCCTGGTGGTGGGTATTGAGGAGGGCACGTTCTGCATGGAGCACTGGGTGTTATGCACAAACAATGAATCATGGAACACTTCATCTAAAACTAATGATGTAATGTATGGTGATTAACATAAGAATAAAAACAAAAACAAACAAAAAAAAGAAACCTCAGTTCCAATTTATTACTTATAATTTACAATTATTTACCTCACCAATGAGCACTCAGATTCTTTGTTTTTGCTACTCAGGTTTCTTCTTTCTTAGCAACAGAATTCCAAATAAATTTTTTTTTTTTTTTTTTTAAGATTTTTTTTTTATTTGGGTGCCTGAGTGGCTCAGTTGGTTAAGCTTCTGCCTTTGGCTCAGGTCATGATCCCAGGGTCCTGGGATCAAGTCCCACATCAGGCTCCCTGCTTGTCAGGGAGTCTGTGTCTCCCTCTACCCCTCCTCCCTGCATGTGCTCTCTTCTCTCCCTTTCATGCTCTCTCACGTGCTCTCTCTCATATAAATTTAAAAAAAAAGATTTATTTATTTGAGAGAGAGAGCACAAGTAGGCAGAGGAGCAGAGGGAGAGGGAGAAGGAGACTGTCCGTTGAGTGGGGAGTGACGCAGGGCTCAATCCCAGGACCCTGAGATCATGACCTGAGCCGAAGGCAGATGCTTAGCTGACTGAGCCACCTAGGTGCCCCCCAAATAAAAGGTATTAAAGATAATCAAGATTGGTTACTTGCCTGGCTCAATCAGAGCGTGCAACTCTTGATCTCAGGGTTGTGAGTTCAAGTCCCATGTTGGGCATGGAGCCTACTTTAAAAAGTTAAAAATAAATAATAATAATAATCAGGACTACTTAAGGCTTATGTAGGAGCAAAAGTCCCTAGAGAGTTTTACCAGGTATGCTAGAACCTGGGGAACTTTATCTGCTCCATTATTTGTATGAAAGGCAACAAGAAAACGGCAAGAACACATATAGTAGAGCCCGATCCAAGTTTGAATCCTACTGATGTGATTTACTGTGAGGCCTTGGGCAAGTTACTTATCTTTTCTGACCTTTGATACTTGTAAACTAGGGGATAACAAAGTAAAGTATGTCAAGCCCAGTGTGTGGTTGGCTCTTAGAAAGATTTTATTTTTCATTTTATTTTTTAAATTTAATTTTATCTTTTAAAAAGATTTTCTTTATTTATTTGACAGAGAGCAGGAGAGCACAGGCAGGGGGAGTGGCAGAGGGAGAGGAAGAAGCAGGCTCCTCGCTGAGCAGGGATGTGGGCTCGATCCCAGGACCCTGGGATTATGACCTGAGCCGAAGGCAGTCACTTAACAAACTGAGCCACCCAGATGCCCCTCTTAGAAAGATTTTAATCTGAACTGTAGGATGTTTAAGATGGGTTTCCTCTAGGTGGCTTTCTGAAAGGTGACTACTGTCATTCATTTTTGTTAATTCTTTTACCTTCAACATTTATTTCCTTGTACCTTCAACTTTTAAAATAAGTTTATTTTTCATTTGTGTCCACAAGGGTGTTCTCTTTGGCTACCTGTGTACTGACCATACTCAGCTCTTTTTTCTATTTAGGTTCCAGCACCAGAACAAGTTGAAAAGGGTGGTGTGAGCAATATGACAGAAGCCAAGCTAATAGTTTTCCTGACCTCTATTTTTATTAAGGTAATTTAGAATTTAATTTTGATGGATAATAAATATTAAGATGAAGTATAATATAATGTTAGAATGCAAGGAACTTAAGACCTAGCATTAATCCTTGTTCATTAACATGAGAGGACTGAAGTCTGATTGCTTTTGTTCTATTTTCGGAAAATTATCAAAGATGTAATTTTTTATAATGGCATTTTGGGTTTCCATTTAGGGTAATTTTTTGTAACATGAGATAATTCTGATTGTGTCAATATAGGGTTGAATCAGTGTGATTGGGGATTGGAAACTTCAGTGTAAGGGATCGCAGAAAGTGTAATGTATTTCTTTGTGCTTTTTTTTCCCCCATGGCAGCACTGTTCTAGTGGCATGAAAACCATTATTCTGTCATTAATCTATAGAAATCAAGGGAGCAGTGTTTGAGGAAATTATTAAATCTCAGGAAATATGGATTTAGATTTAGAGCAAATTTAGTAATTGTATTTACTCCTTGCAACAAGACAATCTGTTGTAAACATTAATCAGGCACATTATGTAAACATGTAATTTAATAAATTTAGTAAAGCTTAAATAACAAAAATCAGGATTTTCATTTTCATTGTGTTTCATTTCTGTTTAGGCTGGATGTAAACCCTCTGATATTGGTATCATTGCACCCTACAGGCAGCAGTTAAAGATCATCAATGATTTATTGTTCCATTCTTCTATCAGGATGGTCGAAGTTAACACTGTAGACAAATACCAAGGAAGAGACAAAAGTATCATTCTGGTATCTTTTGTTAGAAGTAATAAAGATGGACCTGTGAGTTCATTGTATTTTCTGCTGATTTGTTTGGGACTTTTTTTCTTTTTTTTTTTTTTAGGTTGTGGTAAAAACCCCACATAATATAAAATTTAACATCATCACTGTTTTTAAATGTACAATTCAGTGGTGTTAAGCATATGCACAGTGTTGTGCAGCAGATCTCTGGTACTTTTTCATTTTGCAAAACTGAAGCTCTGTACCCACGAATAACAACCCTCCAGTTCCCTCTCCCTCCAGGCCCTGGCAATCACCATTCTGCTTTCTGTCTTTGAATTTGATTACCATAGTTATCTCATATAAGTGGAATTATACAGTATTTGTTCTTTTGGGTTTTTTGTTTCTTTTTTTAAGATTTTATTTGTTTGAGACAGAGAGAGTGCGCTTGAGCACAAGCGGTGGGGAGGGGCAGAGTGAGAGGGAGAAGCAGGCTCCCCACTGAGCAAGGAGCCTGATGTGGGGGCTCAATCCCAGGATCCCAAGATCATGACCTGAGCCAAAGGCAGACGCTTAACCAACTGAGCCACCTAGGCGCCCCAGTATTTGTCCTTTTGTAATTGGTTTATTTCATATAGCATGGTGTCCTCGAGGTTCATCCATGTTGTATTATGTATCAGAATTTTGTTCCTTTTTAAGGCTGAATAATATTCCATTGCATGTATATGGCATATTTTGTTTATTCATCCATCAGTGGACATTTGGTTTGCTTCCACCTTTTGGCTGTTGTGTTAGGGGCATTTTAAGCATAGACTCTTCCTTAGATATACTTTTAATTTTATATATAATTCCAGGTTTTGTGTTTTGCATGTTTACCTCCTTTTCATTCATTTTTCATGATTATGTGATACCTTCATATGGTTGTAAAGATACAGTAAGAAGTCTCCTTTCTACCCAGTTCCTCTTCTACTCAGTTCTTACCCTTACAGATAATCACAATTTGGTGTTTTTTGTTTAATTCCAGTGTCATTAATATACAGTGTTATAATTTCAGGTATAAGATATAGTGATTCAAAAATCCCATACTTTACTCAGTGCTCATCATGTTAAGTGTACTCTAAATCCCCTTCACCAATTTCACCCACAGCGCCCCCCCGCCCAACTTCCCTCTGGTAACTGTCAGTTTGTTCTCTATAGTTAAGAGTCCTTTTTTTGGTTTGTCTTTTTTCTTTGTTCATTTGTTTTGTTTCTTAAATTCCATGAGTGAAATTATATGGTATTTGTCTTTCTTTGACTTACTTCACTTAGCATTACACCCTTTAGATCCTTCCATGTTGTTGCAAATGGCAAGATTTCATTCTTTTTTATGCTGAGTATTTTTCCATTTTATATATATATCACATCTTCTTTATTCATCTGTGGTTGGACACTTGGGCTGCTTCCATAATTTGGCTATTGTAAATAATGCTACAATAGAGGTGTGTACATCCTTTTGAATTCATGTTTTCGTATTCTTTGGGTAAATACCCAGTAGTGGAATTTCTGGATCATATGGTAGTTCTATTTTTAATTTTTTGAGGAACTCCATTACTGTTTTCCACAGTGGCTGCACCAGTTTGCATTTCCCCAACAATGCATGAGGGGTCCATTTTCTCCACATCTTTGTCAATGCTTGTTTCTTGGGTTTTTGATTTTAGCCATTCTGACAGGTGTGAGGTAGTAGTTCATTATGGGTTTGATTTGCATTTCCTTGATGATTAATGATTTTTTCGTGTATGTCTTCTTTGGAGAAATGTCTGTTCATGTCTTCTGCCCATTGTTTAATTGGATTATTTGGGTTTTTTGGTTTTGAGTTGTATACAATTTGTGTTTTTTTTTTTTTTCCTGGGTAACCTCTAATTCCTTTCCTTTAGGCATATACAAACAGATATGAATCAGTATTCATATTTCCCTTTTTTTTACGCAGAAGGTAATATATACACTCTAATGGACTCTGCTTTTTTCACTTAAATAGCTTGGAGATCTCTCCATGTCAATACACAGACTTCATTGTGTTCTTACAGTTGCATAGTTTTCTAGTGTACATAGGTGTCATGGTATATTTAACCACTCCCCTGAGTCTAAGGCTATTACAAGTTTTCATTACTGTTACCAATAATGCTACAGTGAGTGGAGATAGCTCCATTTCCTTAAATTATGGCTTGGAAATTGCACCCAAGATAAAATATTTGGAAGTTGGCATTGTGGGCAAGTTTTTCCAACTGTCTAAAGAATTTTAAATGTGTCAATGAATCTTCTTTGGAATATATGCTTAAAGTAGGGAAATAGTTAACAACAAACTGTGTTCTTTGCTAGAACAAACTTAAATGTCTGAGAAAACTCAAATAATTGAAAATTATTTCTTTCAGCTTGGTGAACTCCTGAAAGATTGGCGGCGTCTTAATGTTGCTATAACCAGAGCCAAACATAAACTGATTCTCCTAGGATGTGTGCCCTCACTGAACCGCTATCCTCCTTTGGGGAAGTTACTTGATCATCTAAACTCGGAAAAATTAATATCCTTTTTGTTTTGTATATGGTCACATCTGTGCTGTTGTGAATATTTATGTATTTATATAAATTAAAACTTAATGTTTTGTGTTTTCCATGGGCACATTTCAAAGACCTGATTCTACAAAGGAAAAAGAGAAAATAATTCACAGGAAGTAATTTTTTTTTTAAAAGATTTTATTTATTTATTTGACAGAGAGAGAGACAGCGAGAGAGGGAACACAAGCAGGGAGAGTGGGAGAGGGAGAATCAGGATTCCCACTGAGCAGAGAGCCCAATGCGGGGCTCCTTCCCAGAACCCTGGGATCATGACCTGAGCCGAAGGCAGAGGGTTAACAACTGAACCACCCAGGCTCCCCTCACAGGAAGTAATTTTAAGCAAAAAGTGAAATAATGAAGGTGATGGAGAAGTATAGTTTGTGAAGTGAGAAAGGAGATGAAAAGGGACTTGGTTTGCTATCCTAGGGCAGGGTACATGTTTCCTAGAACACATCTAGGAAAAGTGGTTACCCCTTTTGGTTCTTCTCACCCTAATTTATAACCCCCCCTTTTTAAAATCTAGGACAAAGCATTAAAATTTTAAAAAAATTGAGAGAATTATAAATTGGAGAATTATTCCTTGTCATAATTGTAGATTATGACTAAAATAAATCATCTTTAAAAAAGTTATACGAAGATCTTAGGCTAAGATGTATAAACCTTATTGTTTAAGTACATTATTATCCATAGAATGCCATAAAAAATTTTTCAGCAGTCCTATAAACCAAATTACAAAATGTTAAATAGTGTCATAGATGTTTTTGTGCAATTCCATTTTTTGTAAAGTATACTTTCCTTAATTTATGTACATCATGGATCTTCCATCAGAGGAACACGAAAGTCTTTGTCATGTATTGGGTGATTTTCAGAGAAGATAAAGCACTGTTTTCTTTGATTTCTCATACTGGCATATGAGAGCTCCTCTAAATATTACCTGTTATTTGCAATTTGGATGTGCTATGAAAGCAGGGCCTGGTTAGATTGTGAAGATGACTTTTATCCCAAGGGTATGAAATGGTGTAAATGTACTTTGTTGAGAGTTCCAGTTTTTTGTTTTCTTTATTTATTTTTTTGGTATAGTCTTGTTAAAGTTCTATCATTGTGTAAAATTTAACACACTATTAATTTTTTCAGTTTTTCCAAAACTGAAAAGTCTAAGTTTTGTAGGTACTATCAATGTGTTTTTGTGTGACCTAGAAAGAGTTTGATAAATTTTTACCAGCTTTAGTAATAGATTAACTTTTGGATCTGAGAAACTTTAAGTCTAAAATTTCAATACTGATTTGATTTTGTAGATTTCTGTCATATTTTGTTTATTTAAGAGATTAGGTAAAGAAAATTCATTTGTTTTTTCACTTAAGCACAATCTTGTAGTGATGAGAACACAAGTGTGATTCTTTTCTGTGTTTTGTGGTCTGTGATCCAAGGCCATTTTGCTGGGTTTTTCTCCTGACTGTTGCATTTTGGTATAAGGTACATTTTCACTTTAAACCTAGGCTTTTAGGGGCGCCTGAGTGGGTCAGTCGTTGGGCATCTGCCTTCGGCTCAGGTCATGATCCCAGGGTCTGGGATCGAGCCCCGCATTGGGCTCCCTGCTCTGCCGGAGGCCTGCTTCTCCCTCTCCCACTCCCTCTGCTTGTGTTCCCTCTTTCGCTGTGTCTCTCTGTCAAATAAATAAATAAAATCTTTAAAAAAATAAAAAATAAACCTAGGCTTTTAAATTATTACTTATAAATTATTTCCAATTAATTTCTGATTCCCCTTTCTCACTTGTTATTTTTAGTATTCAGTATTCTACAGATTTTGATATAAAAGAAAATAATTTTTTTTTTTAGTTTTTTAAAATTGATGACAAAAGGGTATATCCCTATTTTTTTTTTTAAGATTTTATTTATTTATTTGACAGAGAGAGAGACAGTGAGAGAGGGAACACAAGCAGGGGTAGTGGGAGAGGGAGAAGCAGGCTTCCCACTGAGCCCGGAGCCTGTAACGGGACTTGATCCCAGGACCTTGGGACCAGGACTGGAGCTGAGGCAGATGCTTAACGACTGAGCCACCCAGGTGCCCCAGTATATCCCTATTTTCACCTATTGTTCATATGCCCCGTTTGTTTTGAGACACTACTCAGTTGTCTCAATTTTTTTGAATAAAGATATTTTGTAAATCAGAATTACCTCAAAGTGCTTAGTTAAGTATATAGTGACCAATTTTAACCTCAGTGTATCCATCTTCGTTTGGGGGGCAGATATCTCTTTCTCTCAAAGTTGTTTTTACTTTTTTTAAATGAATGTGAAATATGTTAAAATTGTTTCTACCTCATGTTTTTTAAAAATTACTTGCAGTTTTTTATTAAATAAATCATTTTCTATTACGCCTTTGTGTGTCAGTTATTAATCTTGAATAATAAGTTCAGGGTTGTCCAGCATTTTTTCAAGTAGTAAAAAGTCAAATGTTGATAATGTTCTAAAGCTGCATGTAAGTACTATTATAATAGCATAAAAATGAAAATCTTTTTTTTGGCAAGGAAAAAATCTGAAAAGGCTTTTCGGAGAAGGTAACATATTAAAGTCTGGTAAAGACTAGGTAGAATTGCATAAATTGTAATGGAGGAATAGACAAATCTAGATAGAGGGTACAACAAATGGGAAAAGGAAAAGACATGTACAGGGAACAGCAAAAATAATTTAGCATAGTTACAGGAAATATGCAAGGAAGTATGAGAGGCCATGGGTTACAAACCATGGTTCCCAACCTATTACTGGCACATGAAAGCAATTTTAATAGGTTGCAACAAGCTTTGTTTTCAATGGAATAGAGAAAAATATTATGGTGTATCACATGTAAAAAATACACAAAAGTAGAATAAAATAGTGAACTCCTATATACCCATCACCCATATTCAATAGGTAGAAGATTTTGCTGCAGTTGTTTTCTCAACATCCGTTTTTTTCCTTTGCTGAGATGTTTCAAAGCAAACTCTAGTTATCATTTAATTTCACCGTTATATTTCAGTATGTGATGAGCTTTTAAAAAATTGGTTTTTTTTTAAGATTTTATTTATTCATTCGAGATACAGAGAGAGAGAGAGCGCATGAGCAGGGGGATAAGCAGGGGGAGATGGAGAAGCAGGCTCCCCGCTGAGCCAGGAGCCAGACATGGGGCTCGATCCCAGGACCCTGGGATCATGACCTGAACCGAAGGCAGATGCTTAACCATCTGAGCCACCCAGGCGCCCCCAAAAATAGTATTTTTGTTACATGATGATACTAGTAAGTTTAAAAACCTAGATTGTTAGCTTTAGTAAATTCAGGGCTCAGAATAGATTAATATTCTACTTTAACCCTGTTCATTTAGTTTAAACATAGGCACTAAATTCCAATTCTGTTCAACATAAGGAGACTGGAGTATCCAGCAAATGTATATTTTGGAATTTAAGAATATCTACCTCAAAGGGAGAATTTATTTATTTGCTTGCTTGCTTTAAATAAAACTGGTTTATTGATGAGTTAAATTTCTTTCCTACTTTTTACCTATGAAGTCACTGGGGGAAAAGCAATCTAGGAAATAAAGCTCTTTTCCTTTGTTCCTGGTTCTATAAAGTAAATATATACTTAATTTTATTTGCTTCTTTAAATGTACGTAAAATACAAATACTTCCTTTTTTACCCATCATTTGGAGAAGAAAAATGAACAAGTCAGTCATATTTCAATGTTTAATAGCAAGATGGAAGGGGTTAGACATGCAATGAATTTTAGACTCCTTGAAACACTAAAAACCTACATTTTGAGATTATGGAAATCGACGCTACTTTTGTATTGGTTCAAATTCTGGTTCTGTCACTTAGTTTTTCTGAAGTCATTTGACCTTTCAGAGGCTAGTTTAATCTGCAAAGTGGAGACAATTCCATCCTCATGGGGTGGTTTTTGAAAATGAAAAGACTTTGGCCTAGGAACTGATACATAATTACATGCTCACTGATACTAGAGGGAATATGGAAATCAGTGGTGAGAGGATAATGGGATAGTTGGCTATACTTGTAGAAAAAATGAAGTTTGATCCTGTTCCACACCATTCACTAAAATCCATTCTGGGTGCAATAACAGGCCTAAATATGAAAGATAAAGCTTGTAACTTTTTTTTTTAAGATTTTATTTACTGCCCCTGAAACAAATAATACATGTTAAATAAAAAATTTTTTAAAAATTTACTTATTTTTAGAGAGAGAGACCATGAGAGGGGGAGGGCAGAGGGAGAGGGAAAGGGAGAGAATCTCCATAGACTCCCTGCTGAGCGTGGGAGCCCAACAACAGGGTGCTCCATTTCATGACCCTGAGATCATGACCTGAGCCAAAATCAAGAGTCGGACGCTCAACCTACTGAGCCACCCAGGCATCCCGCCCATAAATTTAAAGAAAGGCAGACCTTATTTTCAGTTATTCTATTCTTTTTTTTTTTTTTAAAGATTTATTTATTTGAGAGAGCGAGAATGAGAGAGAGAGCGCACATGAGAGGGGGGAGGGTCAGAGGAAGAAGCAGGCTCCCTGCCGAGCAGGGAGCCCGATGCGGGACTCGATCCAGGGACTCCAGGATCATGACCTGAGCCGAAGGCAGTTGCTTAACCAACTGAGCCACCCAGGCGCCCTCAGTTATTCTATTCTTAATTATATGCTCTAATGACTCTTTTGGACATTGGCATAAGGATATATATACAACTTTGAAACACCCCAAACACCCCAACCTGGAACTTCTCTTGGACATGGATGATCTTAACAAAAGAAACAAGTAACAATTTATGGTGTTATTCCATTTGTGAAAAGTTTATAAACAGACAAAAATAAATTACATGGTTTAGGGGCACATCTTGCAAGGCAGAAAACAGAAAAGCAAGGAAACGATTCTCATAAAAGCCAGAATGGTATTTACCTCAAGGGGGATGGTGAGTAGTGGCTAGGGGTAATTCCCAAGGACGATGGCTCCATCCTGTGCTCAGTTTATCTGGTGGTGGTCACCCAGCTGTTCACTTTATAATGATTCTTTAAACTGTATGTAGAGAGCAAGATGGAGTCATTTATGTCAAGCAAGGGCCCATGTCAAGCAATGACGGAAACACTTAAGGGTACTGCATTAATCAGATACCCACACCAAGACCAACACCAGCTGACGGTACCCCAGAACGGATAACAAGCTGAAGCAGAGGAGCTCTGCAGGGGCCTAAGACTGATTAAATCCTTTTTTAAAAAGGGAGGTTTTTGTTTTTGTTTTTTACAGGCCAGCAGGTTTATTCTTTTTAAAATTTTGTTAAATTTATTTTTTTTAAAGATTTTATTTATTTATTTGACAGAGAGAGACACAGCGAGAGATGGAACACAAGCAGGGGGAGTGGGAGAGGGAGAAGCAGGCTCCCCGCTGAGCAGAGAGCCGGATGCGGGGCTCCATCCCAGGACCTGGGGACCAGGACCCAAGCCGAAGGCAGACGCCTAACGACTGAGCCACCCAGGCGCCCTGAAATTTTGTTAAATTTAAATTAAAAATTTTTTTTATTATGTTCAGTTAGCCAACATATAGTACATCATTAGTTAAAAAGGGAGGATTTTTTTTTAGCAAACTGTCATACTCCTCAGACACCCTCTATGTCTAACCGCTTAAAAAAGGCAGCCGCTGGGGCGCCTGGGTGGCTCAGTCGGTTAAGCAGGTCTGCCTTAGGCTTGGGTCATGATCCCTGGATCCTGGGATCGAGCCCTTCCTCCAGCTCCCTGCTCAATGGGGAGCCTGCTTCTCCCTGTCCCTCTGCCTGCCTCTCCCCCTGTTTGTGCGCTCGCTCTCTCTTTCTGTCAAATAAAATAAAATATTAAAAAAAATAAAAAGGTAGCTACGGCTGAAGGCTCTGCTTAATTGATTAGAACAGAACTTAATAAGCAGTAAGTGCCTGGAGGTGACCCTGACAAGACGAGGCCTTATCTCAGCTGGGCACACACAGACTAACTTGTTTGGTTCCTTAACTTCCTACTCCCTGTTATCTTTTGTCGTGTGGCTTGTGTTCTGCTTTGTGTGCCTAGGAAGAAGCCAAGTTAATCACATGGTGAAATGTCATTGAGTTTGAAATCCTGAACTTGCTTTATAATTACGTTAACCTTGCTTTGTGACTGAATAAAGCTGACATTGTGGAGAGGAGACTCGTGTGGGCACCTTCATAGCCTGCTCATTACGGTTTGTTTTATACTTTTTTCTCCATGTATCATTATCTCACAGTAAAGAAAATTAAAAAACCAAAAGAGGTAAAGAAACATAAAACTATACTGGCCGAGGTGATGAAGAGAAAAAGAGCCGAAATATCTCGGTCTTTCTAGCTGAGCCACTGTCTTAACAATTGCTAATCTAACTACGTAATAGCTTACTTTCCCCAAACTGATATAGCTTAACCTAGTGTCATCTGACCACGAGGGTTTTTCTTCCTCCCCGAAATGAGAAAAGGCTAACTTTATCTCTACAGGTCTGCCCCTTGATAAGTGCGGCCCTTCCCACTGTCCGTGCATTTACTGGTTTAAATGCCGTGCTTGGGCTGCCTAGTTGCAGCAGATGTCTGCCCCCTGTTAATTGCTTCAGGTCTTCTAAATTCCTTTGCTCCCCTAAGACCTTGTGAGGCGTGAAGGGAAGCGGTCAGGTGTATCAGATGAACCCCGCCGCCGCGTGGACGAAAACGTTTGCACGTGGCTCGCACCCCTTGGCAAAGCAGCCCCAGCGCCCTGGCGAAGCCCCCGGGGGAGAGGTCGGTAGTCCGACCAGGGCCGGGCCTCCGGCTCCTCACACGCGAGGTCTCCTTCACGCTCCTCTTCCTTCTCCTTCCGGTCCGGCTGGACGCGAGGAGGCCTGGCGAGGGCGGGTTTCTCTCCTGCCGGTTGCAGGCCGCGCGGCCCCCCGCCCCACTCGCGGCGCCGCGGGACCGCCCGGGCGTCCTCCCGCCGCCGGGAGCGCTGTGGGCCGCGGCGGGCCGGGTGGCAGACGCCGTGGCGGCCGCCGCGCGCCTGAAGGGAGCTGCTGGCGGGGCCCAGGGCGTCCCCGCCCGAGACCGCGCCGCCGCCGCCATGGGTAAGGGGAGCGGACCGAGAGCGGACGCCCCGCTCTCCGTCCGAGGCTGAAGGCCGCGGCCGGGCGAGGACTGGTGGTGGTGGGCACCGAGGGCTCGGGTAGCAACTGGAGCCCGAACCCGAACCCGGGCCTGGGGCTGGGCGGGGGCAGCGGGTGGCTCGGGGGCGCCCGGGGTCGCCATGGCAACGCGCGGCCGCCCCCCGTTCCTTCAGGTCCCCGCCCCGGTTCTAGGGCCTAATGGCTGAGGGCTCGCGGTCCGACGGCTTACAAGGGGCGAAGATAGGGCCGCCCGGGGGGCCGCTCCCAGATCGGTGGAACAGTCGGGGATGGGCGATGACTTTTCAGGTTTGGGGGTGGCGGAGGGAAGACGCGTCTCAGGTTTTGGCCTGGGTGCCCGACGCCGAGGGCGGGAGAGGTGCAGCGATGCCGCGCAGGACCCGGGGTGAGCCCTCCGCGGGGGTCCTTGGGCGCCCCGAGCCCTTTGGGCAGCCTTGCTGCGGGGAGGAAGGGAGGCAGAGAGGGGGCTCCAGGCCCGGGCGAGATGCGGGGACTGGCCGTTGGCCTTGTTGGGGCTGCGACCAGCAGGACACATCTGCGAGCCCGGGCGGGGCGCGGCCGGCGTGTAAATGCTCCTGGGGCGAGGAAGCTGCCGGCCCCCAGCACGGACCCGCCTCGGAACAGCTGCAGATGCGCCCTTTGTCTGCTTGTCGCATCGCAAGTCGCGTATCGTAATGGGCACTGTTAAGAAAAAGGAGGATTGGTACAGATTATGAAACATCAAGTGGTTCCCCCCGCCCCCGAAAAAAAAAGGGAATCATACGACGATGCAGATTTGAAGGAATGATGTGTGTGCAGATTTTCTACCAGCTAGCTTGGTCATAGAGATTGTGGCTGTTTGCATTTTTAGTTGCTTAGGATTCCGTGTCAGTCTTCGCGCTTAGCTATCAGCTCAGAACTCGAATACTAGATAATTGGGAACCCTGGACTTTTGTTCAGTGAAGGAAAAACAGACACTTGGTTCACTTGGACTAGTAAATTTGCCAGAGATTATGAAACGTTATCCTAAGTGCTTCATTTTTCTGCGCTTCATTTTGTCATCTGTTTGCTGAAAATATTCCTGCCAGTCACAGCAATGGTGAGAATATGTGGGAACAGTGGCGAGAATATGCGGGAACATCTGAATTTCTAAGTTAACTAAGGATGGAATTTGTGGGAAAGAAAAAAATAGCTTTTTGTGAATTGAAAGTATCAATTACTAATCAGTTTTTCTTTTTTTTTAAGTGCATCTATTAACTTAGTTTTTGACTGAATCAGCTGTGTGGGCAAGGAACTTAAATGAGAAACAGGACTGCTTTTATTTCCTCTGGGAAAATAAAGGAGTTATGCAATACAGAATTACAGTTGCAATGAGAAAACAAGATGGAAAGAGGTTAAAATGAGTGAAAGAATTGAATGGCTTCTCCTGTATTTCTTTATTTGTCGGTGTGTTTTAACCCATCATGTTTATGGATGATCCTGTAATCTTGGAATTGTAACCACCTTTTATTGCCAGTTTATTCTGAACGTTTTTTGCCTTAAGATTCATCCTTGGACCGTGCCTGCTGTCCACCTTTTGCACGAGACTCTTAAATATGTTGTTTATTACTCCAATTTTATCTCCACAAAAAGTAAAAAAAAAAAAAAAAAAACCAACAAAAAACCTCGTTCTCTCTGAAGACGTACCACAAAAGTAAAAGAAATACCAGAAAATAACCAAGTTGCAAGATCTTGAGAATAATTCATAAACTTTGTCTGGGGTGGGCATGGTAGTGTTCTGTGGTATGTGTGAGAGAGACATAAAGAGAAGTTACCTAGGGGTGTGGATTAGTTAGGGAGACTAATTTGTCAACCAAGGAAAAACAAACCATTGTTGTTTTTATAGGGGAATGAAAGGGTTTGTGTATTTTTCAATGTCATGTCTTGCAAATGATGTTGGACTCCTTTCTTGTGCTTTCAGCTACAAAAGACCCCACAGCTGTAGAGAGAGCAAACTTGTTAAACATGGCTAAATTGAGTATCAAAGGACTCATTGAATCTGCTCTAAGCTTTGGCCGCACTTTGGATTCTGACTATCCCCCCTTGCAGCAGTTCTTTGTTGTTATGGAACATTGTCTGAAACACGGTCTTAAAGGTATCCTGAGATTTTAAAAAAACTAAGTTTAGAATCCCACTATTTCCGTCTTAAACATCCTTGAAAATGTG
>NW_027726397.1:0-315 GCF_054177405.1 Leptonychotes weddellii | reverse complement strand
TTGATGGGACGGTGTCCATGCCTACAAAGATCATCACTGCTTACATGTGAGGGACAGCCAGCCGGCAGGCACCTGGGACGTGAGCAGTACATATATACATACATACCCACAACCAGAAAGTGTCTTCACAAATCAGGCTTCACAGATCAACCTGGCTTCCTGGTGAGAGCAAACCATGGGAGGCGGGCGGCCCATGAAGCTTCCCTCTAATATTCAAGCATGTGGTGACAAGGGTGGGTGTCTCTTCTCTGGCAAGAGAAGGTATTAGAGCACAGGTAAATAAACATCACCTTTAAAACTAAGCTGGATAATGAG
>NW_027726396.1:0-315 GCF_054177405.1 Leptonychotes weddellii | reverse complement strand
ATCAGGCATGGCTATAGTGTAAAAGAGTACTATGACACGAGGCTGGAAGTTTCCATCCAGAGTAGGTCAGGAATAACCATGCGAATAATATTATAGAAAGAAAATTGCGTCATTATAGGATTTTAAATTTCAAAAGCAACAAGATCACATATGCATTTTAGAGAAACCACCTGGCAGCCAATTGAGGGATGGATGAGATGGGGACCAGACTATAAGCAAGGATATTTATGCAAATATTTTGCACTGATGCAAGAATGAGCTGAAAAAAAAAAATGAGCTAGAATGGTCCACAGTACAGAAGATGGACAGGTGCAT
>NW_027726395.1:0-315 GCF_054177405.1 Leptonychotes weddellii | reverse complement strand
AAAAAAAAAATTAAAATTTCCCTAAATTTCTAACATAACCTGACTTATCTTTAGGAAGAGTAACAAAGGTAGATTTTTGACAAATGAGCAAGTATATCATAAAATGTTTGAGCAGAGATAAATTTATGCTACATCTTAATTCGCTAATGACAAAGTTTTAAGAAATATTTTTATAATCTAGAAAAATCCCTTTATAAGTTTTTACGACAATCTAGATACTGTTAAAAAATGTGACCACGAATGAAAATCTCCTTAACAGAGATATTGCTAAAAGGTACATTTGAATAGAATGTTATTCACAGTGGAATTCTGATG
>NW_027726394.1:0-315 GCF_054177405.1 Leptonychotes weddellii | reverse complement strand
CACAGCTATGTACTTGCAACAAATATGTTCTTAATCAGAAATATCCTTTACACCTGAAAAATTGAATGGGCAAGAGTCACCAATTAAGGGACAACTAGTGCTCTCCTGATTAAACCTTTTTATTCCATAGCCCTTCTTAAAATTACACCCTAATTTGTGATTTAAAACCAATCACATATAAGGTGGAAAAAACAAAACACCCTACTAAAGATTTTGTAACTTTCAGGATTTGCTCAATTCACACACTTCTATACCATGATGTCAGTAAAGTAGTGGCTACAAGAGGTGATGATAACCAACATAAGTCAACATTTT
>NW_027726393.1:0-315 GCF_054177405.1 Leptonychotes weddellii | reverse complement strand
GACAACAGGGGCTCACAGGTCAGAGTCACAGAGGGTGATGGACAGTGAGACGGGGGTCAGGATGGGAGAAGGGAGGTTTGGGGAGCATCAGCCCCTGCAATCCACGGCTGGTCTCTCCCAGGTGCATTGGGGAAGCCCTCCCTCCTGACCCAGCAGGGCCCTGTCGTGACCTCTGGACAGAGCCTGACCCTCCAGTGTCGCTCTGATGTCGGCTACGACAGATTCGCTCTGTCCAAGGAGGGCGCACGGGACCCTCCCCAGCTTCTTGGCCGACAGCCCCAGGCTGGGCTCTCTGGGGCAGACTTCTACCTGGGC
>NW_027726392.1:0-315 GCF_054177405.1 Leptonychotes weddellii | reverse complement strand
GGGGGCCTCGGGGCAGCTGCAGAGCTGGATGTGGGGTCGGGGCCCCAATGGGCACGCGGTGTAACGTTCGGAGGGGAACGGCCAAATCCTCGTCTACGCGCCCGTTCCAGGTTCTACAGGTGCTCAGCGTGCTTGAGAGCGCCGTGCCCCCGCTGCTGGCCCCACGGCCCTGTTCGCCCAGTCACACGACAGTGTTGCCGCCTCCAGGTGAGCTGGCTTCATACACCTGGAGTCCCTCCTTCCCTTCCTGGGGACGCCCAGGTCGCCTGCTCCATTCCTTCTCGATCTCCCAGCACTCCGAGGCTCCAGGTGGGC
>NW_027726391.1:0-315 GCF_054177405.1 Leptonychotes weddellii | reverse complement strand
AGAAAAGAGAAAAGACCTAAATAAATAAAATCATGAATGAAAGAGGAGAGATCAAAACCAACACCAAAGAAATACAAACAATTATAAGAACATATTATGAGCAACTATAAACCAGGAAATTAGATAATCTAGAAGAAATGGATGCATTCCTAGAGATGTATGAACTACCAAAACTGAGCCAAGAAGAAGTAGAAAACCCGAACAGACCCGTAACCCCTAAGGAAATTGAAGCAGTCATCAAAAATCTCCCAACAAACAAGAGCCCAGGGTCAGATGGCTTCCCAGGGGAATTCTACCAAACATTTAAAGAATTAA
>NW_027726390.1:0-315 GCF_054177405.1 Leptonychotes weddellii | reverse complement strand
ATCCCCCACCTCTCCTTTTTCTCCCTCCTCCTCCTCCAAGGATAAAGAAATGATAGATTTTCTGTTGTACATTCAACTCTTAACATTAATAATTAAGACTAAGTCCAGGCACTATATAACAGGAATTGCTAGGGTTCTGCCTGTCTTTCAATTTAAAGTGCTGGTGTTTAAAAACAGTTTCAAGGGTAGGGATGAGACCTTCTGTACTTTGCTTATTTTGAAGAATCAGTGGTAGGAGCAGTGAAAAAAATTCCATGGAATACATTTTTGAAGTAGCACATTTCTGAAGTCATAAGTTGATTCAGGTTCTAACCC
>NW_027726389.1:0-315 GCF_054177405.1 Leptonychotes weddellii | reverse complement strand
TGGGAGGCAGGGCTGGGCCCATTATCCTGCCCACACCCTGAGTGTGGGGCTGGGACAGTACCACCTCTCAGACAGGCAGGCTCATTCACTTCACAAGCAACCCCTGAGCCCTGACATGTGCCGGGGCTGCCGATGTGGCAGGTAGCTCAGTCTAGAGGGGGAGCCCGAGGGGATTCAAAGACACACAGGGCACGTGGGTGACCACACACCATGATGGAGGAGTGGGTATGATGAGCACACGGAACCGTAGGTCTGACTTCACCTGGAAGTCAAGGTGGGCTTCCCTGAGGAGGTGATGTTGGAGATGAGAGCGTG
>NW_027726388.1:0-315 GCF_054177405.1 Leptonychotes weddellii | reverse complement strand
ACATTTTGTTTAGCCATTCAACAGTTGATGGACATTTGAGTTGTTCCCATTTTTTACTATTATGACTAACACTGCCATCAACATTCATGTACAAATTTTTATATGGCAAATGTTTTTTTTTTTTTTTTAAAGATTTTATTTATTTATTTGAGAGAGAGAATGAGAGAGAGAGAGAGAGCATGAGAGGGGGGAGGGTCAGAGGGAGAAGCAGACTCCCTGCCGAGCAGGGAGCCCGATGCGGGACTCGATCCTGTGACTCCAGGATCATGACCTGAGCCGAAGGCAGTCGGTTAACCAACTGAGCCACCCAGGCGC
>NW_027726387.1:0-5131 GCF_054177405.1 Leptonychotes weddellii | reverse complement strand
GTAGTGAAAAGAAGGGCTATATGCATCCCAATGTTCATAGCAGCAATGTCCACAATAACCAAACTGTGGAAAGAGCCGAGATGCCCTTCAACAGATGAATGGATAACAAGATGTGGTCCATATATACAGTGGAATATTACTCAGCCATGAGAAAGGATGAATACCCAACTTTTACATCAACATGGATGGGACTGGAGGAGATTATGCTAAGTGAAATAAGTCAAGCAGAGATAGTCAATTACCATATGGTTTCACTTATTTGTGGAACATAAGGAAATAGCATGGAGGACATTAGGAGAAGGAAGGGAAAAATAAAGGGGGGGATCGGAGGGAGAGATGAACCATGAGAGACTATGGACTCTGAGAAACAAACAGGGTTTTAGAGGGGAGGGGAGAGGGGGAATGGGTTAGCCTGGTGATGGGTATTAAGACGGGCACGTACTGCATGGAGCACTTGGTGTTATATGAAAACAATGGATCATGGATCACCTCATCAAAAACTAATGATGTATTGTATGGTGACTAACATAATAAAATTAAAAAAAAAAAGATTCATAATCATATGAGATTTATCTAATTTCAAGAGGGCAGGTTCTAACATTTTTATTCTCCTTGGTATTGGTGACTCATCCAGACACCCATTGCACTGCCACTCCACTACCACTGTGTTGTTTGGTTTGAGAAGATTCAGGGAGACGTGGTCACTTTCAGCCAATATCTGAAGGTCTGTCATAGGATAGAAGGAACCGATGAGATTTGTATAGCTTAAGAGGGCAAAGTGAGGACCTATGGCTAAAATCTACAGGCCAACAGATTTATGGTCACAGTGAAGAGTCAAGTCAGTCTCCAGCGTCCAGGTAACAGTCTCTTCTTCCATTTATCTTCACTAATATAATGTTTCCAGCATGGAGTGTGAACAGCCATGGTCATTATCTTTAGTGTCTGCCTCTAGCTTATCTGGATTCAGAGTGATTCCTCCAAGGGAAAGTTTGGACCTAAGATTTCCCTCAAGCCATCTCTCAAGACCTCTCTTCAGGAGGGCTTTACAGGCCTTGGCTGTGTTACCCTTCAGTAAGTTGAAAACTGACCTGTCATGGCAAGTCTCAAGGCTAACTAGGCAAGATGGAGCTCTCAGTCTGCTCTGGAGCAATTCTAATAGATGGTCTAAGGATCAAGTAGATTCAGGCTTAAGTGTAGAAGCTACAGAGTTAAAAATTAGCCTCAGGGAGCTGGCCCCTCCAGAAATTCCCTAGAAAACAGTTAGCACCTAGGAGTGAGGTGAAGGCAGTCTTAGGGCCTGAACTTAGAGATGAGGATAGGGCAGAGAGGAAAGGTTGCCAGAAAAAATGCCCAGTCTTCTTGGACTAATCTTGAGTACTTAACCTTGCTGCCAAGCTACTATCAGGTCCTGTTCTAAGTGTTTTATGTGTCTTAACTAATTTAATTTTTCACAACAGCCTTATAAGAGAGGTACTATGATTATCATCCTTATCTTTCAGATGAGAAACTAAGATATAGAGAGGCCAGGGAGCTTGTTCATAATCATACAGCCAGAAAATAGTAATCGATTCAAGAACTCTAAATCAGGTTTTTAACCAGCAAAATCAACATCACCTGGAAACTTGTTTGAAATGCAATTATCTAGTCCCACTCCAGACCTAATGAATCAGAAATCTCCAGGGGCAGGCCCAGAAATCTGTGTTTTAACAATCTGTTTGGGATGATTCTGATGCCTATTCAATTTTGAATACCACTGTTCTAAAGCACTAAGTGAAATATTTTCTCTCCTTCCCAGTCAAAGGTTTTCCCCATCCTCCCTGCACAGCTATTCTAAACTTCTACCTCTTCCCTAAAGTCCTTACTTTGGCACCTAGTTATCAGTCCAAGAAAATGGACCCCTCTCCTTATAATCCAGAAAAAAAGATTCTTTAATGTATGAAGCCCTTCCACTTCTTTCCCTTAGCCTATAAGTTTTTATCTCTCTCTCCACCCATCCTGGTCTTTCCTCTTGGTGGAGAGGAGGAGAGCATGAGCCTCTTCCCTCTCCCTTATCCCCTTTGGACCATACTTTATTTTTAACTGCTCTCTCACTGTACTTTTATCACTCACCTTCCTTCTTCTGTCCAGCTCCCCTACCCACAAACATATTCAAATTTCTCCAGCTAAAGTGGGGGAACCCTTACCTCTACTTTAACTCCTTCTCAAATTACTGTACCTCTGGGTTTATTTCAAGGGACTTTAAGATTCTCCAGCAATAACCCTATGTATGCTTCCATCCAACCACTTCCTTCCACTTCCCTCTGACAACCTCATCTCCCTCACCCTAGCCCTACACCTATGGAAAACCAGCCTCATTAAGCTCAAAAGCCCCCTGAGACCCACCTAAAATCCACTCTTCAACACCAAAACACCACCAGTTGTCATATTGTCCCTGCTGGGGAAACTTTATATTCATCAATATGTACTTGGCATCATACATAGTACATATTAGACATTGATTTAATGGTAGTTAATTAAGGGGGTTTACAGGAGGGAGTGGCACCTAAGAAAGGATGGAAAAGTATGAACTGGGGCTGAATCTTTTGCGTTAAGAAACTAATCAGTAGAGAAGCCCTTTAATGACTCATAGGTGAATCTCTTGAGCTCAGAAGGCATCAGTATCCAGTCAAACTTATCCAGAGAGACCAAGAAAACCAACGGAGAGAACCACAAGTATGAGAAGTTAAGAGATGTTTGCTCGTATTTCCCTGCCCTCCTTTCCCCCAAGACCAGTGCAGCTGGTTCTTGAAAAGGGAAGTGGAGAAAGTACCTTCAGAACTTGACCCTCCTCCTCTCCCAGCACACTCTCTCTCATACACACACACACACACACACACACACACACACACACACACACACACACACAGGAATAACAAATCCAAAGTTCTGGAGATGGAGGAGGAGAAGGAAAATAACATTCTGGATCATCTAAATCCAATGACAAGTATCCTTATGAGAGACACACAGAAGAAAGACACACATGGAGAAAGAGACAGCCATCTGAAGATGGAGGCAGAGATTGGAGTTATGCAGCCACAAACCAAGGAACACCTACAGCCACCAGAAGCTGGAAGAGGCAAAAAAAGATTTTCCCCTAGAGCTTTCAGAGAGAGTGTAGCCCTGCTGACACTTTGATTTCAAACATCTGGTCTCCAGAACTATGAAAAAATGAATTTCTGTTGTTTTAAGCCAATTTTGTGGTAATTTGTTATGGTAGCCCTAGCAAACTAATACACTGCCTCACTTTCTTTATCTTCCTTTATTAAAGTATAACACATCAACATATATTAAAACAAAAACAAAAACAAAAGCCACCACCATCCCAGAAGTTCCCCTTGTGCCATGTTCTAGTCACTAGACACCTCCAAAGGAGCCATTGATAGGACGTCTAACAACACAGATTAGATTTCACTGTTTTGTGATTTATATGAACAGAATCATACAATTTACACCCATTTCTGGCTTGTTTGGTTGTGAGATTCATCCACATTGTTGCATGTAACTGCAGAAGTTTCATTTGAATTGCTGTAGAGTATTCCATGTATAGAATGTATTTATTCATATTCTCCAGCTTACTGTTGCTGTGTATATGGGGAATTTCCAGGATTGGGCTATTACAAATAGCGCTGTTATAAACATCCCTGAACAGGTCTCTTGATGAGCTTATTTACCCATTTCTTTTGGTTATATACCTAAGAATAGGGTATAACTATGTTCAGTTTTAGAAGATACTATCAACAGTTCTTCCAAGTGTTTGTACCAATTTGCACTCCCACTGACATTAGATGAGAATTACTGCTGCTCCATTTCTTTACCAAAACTTAGTATTTTCCATCTTTTTTATTTTAGTCATTCTGCAGAGTGTTCTATTTCATTTCAATTTGTATTTTGCTGATGACCAATGAAATTAGGCGCTTCTTGGTATGCTTACTGGGAATTTGCATAAATTTTAAAAGTGTTTTCAAGTCTTTTGACTATTTTTCTTTTTCTTTTTTCATTTGCATCACTTCTTTTTTTCTATTTTATTATGTTATGTTAGTCACCATACAATACATCATTACTTTTTGATGTGGTGATCCACGATCCATTGCATTCATATAACACCCAATGCTCCATGCAGTATGTGTCCTCCTTAATACCCATCACCGGACTAACCAATTCCCCCACCCTTCTCCCCTCTAAAACCCTGTTTGTTTCTCAGAGTCCATAGTCTCTCATGGTTCATCACTCCCTCTGATTCGCCCCCCTGTCATTTTTCCTTTCCTTATAATGTCCTCCATGCTATTCCTTATGTTCCACAAATAAGTGAAACCATATGATAATTGACTTTCTCTGCTTGACTTATTTCACTTAGCATAATCTCCTACAGTCCCATCCATGTTGATGTAAAAGTTGGGTATTCATCCTTTCTGATGGCTGAGTAATACTCCATCATATATATGGACCACATCCATTCATCTGTTGAAGGGCATCTG
This sequence comes from Leptonychotes weddellii, assembly GCF_054177405.1. Classification (NCBI taxonomy): domain Eukaryota; kingdom Metazoa; phylum Chordata; class Mammalia; order Carnivora; family Phocidae; genus Leptonychotes; species Leptonychotes weddellii. The sequence goes on along the minus strand of NW_027726387.1, from coordinate 617 downwards.
GCTATTTCCACAGTTTGGCTATTGCAGACATTGCTGCTATGAACATTGGGGTGCATATAGCCCTTCTTTTCAATACATCTGTGTCTTTGGGGTAAATACCCAAGAGTGCAATTGCTGGGTCATAGTGTAGCTCTATTTTTAAATTTTTGAGGAACCTCCACGCTGTTTTACAAATGGCTGTACCAACTTGCATTCCCACTGACAGTGTAGGAGGGTTCCCCTTTCCCCACAACCTCTCCAACATTTGTTGTTTCTTGCCATGTTCATTTTTGTCATTCTAACTGGTGTAAGGTGGTATCTCAATGTGGTTTTGATTTGAATTTCCCTGATGGCTAATGAGGATGAACATTTTCTCATGTGTCTGTTAGCCATTTGTATGTCTTCTTCAGAGAAGTGTCTTTTCACGTCTTCTGCCCATTTTTTGACTTCATTATTTGTTTTTTGGGTGTTGAGTTTGAGAAGTTCTTTATAGATCTTGGATACCAGCCCTTTATCTGTAGTGTCATTTGAAAATATCTTCTCCCAATCTGTGGGTTGCCTCTTTGTTTTGTTGACTGTTTCCTTTGCTGTGCAGAAGCTTTTTCTCTTGATGAAGTCCCAAAAGTTCATTTTTGCTT
>NW_027726386.1:0-315 GCF_054177405.1 Leptonychotes weddellii | reverse complement strand
TTTTTAAAAATCAAAAGCAGATTTTCTGAGAAGATCCATAAAATTAACTCATTTCAAGCTAGACAGATCGGGGAGAAAAAAAGAAATAAGAGGTGACGTCACTAGAGACTCTATACATATTATAAACATAATAAAGGAGTATTATGAACAACTCCATGCCAATAAACTCAGCAATATATTTTTTAAAAATCCTTGAAAAACATAAACCACTAAAACTTTAATTAAAGAACAAACCAATAACCTCAGTAGTTCTGCGTCTGTTAAAAGAGACTGAACTGGGCGCCTGGGTGGCTCAGTTGGTTAAGCGACTGCCTT
>NW_027726385.1:0-315 GCF_054177405.1 Leptonychotes weddellii | reverse complement strand
ACCAGACAGTGGATCTGCCAGGACCTTTATCTTAGACTTCCCAGCCTCCAAAACTGTGAGAAATGAATGCCTGTGGTTTAAGCCACCCGGTCGATGGTATTTTTGTTATAATAGCCTGAACTGACTGAGATAGAGGTATATTTTTCAAAGGATTAGATGAAGGCTTCTGTCATTTTTAATTTATGATTTTTAGAGTTTTTGATTTGGGGGCTTTACAATTTGTGTCTTCTCTCTCCCAGTGACTGCATTTTTGTCTTTATTGCATCTTGCTTGCAATATGGAGGATAGGAGAGAATATCACTGACTAGTTACAGC
>NW_027726384.1:0-315 GCF_054177405.1 Leptonychotes weddellii | reverse complement strand
CACCCAAGATCTCGCAAGCTGTGTGCACGATGCTCCAGGAGCACATGTGCTGCACCCTGCCATGAGATGGGGTCAGGGATGAGTAGCTGCTACTGTGCTAAGAGCTCATATTGACCTAAATAACCACATCGTATCATCTAAGTCTTTCCCTGGAAGTTACAAACCTTCAGTAGACTCCAGATTTCCATTAGTGGTTCAATCAGACAGATTCTGCCAGTGCAACTCTTGTTTTAGTGGAGAGATGGATTCCTGGTGCTTCATACTCTGCCATCTTCCAGTGTGTGATCCTCTTGCATTATTATCAATTTTAAAATA
>NW_027726383.1:0-315 GCF_054177405.1 Leptonychotes weddellii | reverse complement strand
CTCCATGCCTGAGACGGGAACCCAAGGCCAGCAGCACATGCACATGTCTGAGCGTGCGCACGTGTCTGAGCGTGTCTGAGCGTGCGCGTGTCTGAGCATGTCTGAGCGTGTGCGCTTCTGAGCGTGCGCGTGTCTGAGCGTGTCTGAGTGTGCACGCGTCTCTGAGCATGCGCGCGTCTGAGCGTGCGCGTGTCTGAGCATGTCTGAGCGTGCGCGTGTCTGAGCGTGCGCGTGTCTGAGCATGTCTGAGCGTGCGCGTCTGAACGTGCACGTGTCTGAGCATGTCAGCGTGCGCGTCTGAGCGTGCACGTCTGA
>NW_027726382.1:0-315 GCF_054177405.1 Leptonychotes weddellii | reverse complement strand
ACATGTATATGTCCATCTATGCTTATATCAAGATAGCTAGCTAGCTAGATACAGAGACGATGCATATATATATCACCAGAATAGTTTACCAATTACCCTCCCGGAAGAAGGATTGGCCTTCATGCTGAGATTTTATCCTCACTCTATTTTTATTTTGTAAGTGAAAGGGTGACAAGCCTTTGTGCTTACAGTTGCCTCGGCCAGAATCCTTAACCCACCCACTTACCCGAGATTCACCCCCTCACCAGCTCCAGAACTTTATTCAGATGTGTGTTTCTCAAGGGCACCCTCCCTGAGCACCCTGTTTAAAATACA
>NW_027726381.1:0-315 GCF_054177405.1 Leptonychotes weddellii | reverse complement strand
CTCTGATGTCGGCTACGACAGATTCGCTCTGTCCAAGGAGGGCGCACGGGACCCTCCCCAGCTTCTTGGCCGACAGCCCCAGGCTGGGCTCTCTGGGGCAGACTTCTACCTGGGCTCTGTGAGACCCTCCCACGGGGGCCGGTACGCATGCTATGGTGGACGCAAGCTCTCCTCCGAGTGGTCGGCCCCCAGTGACCCCCTGGACATCCTGGTCGCAGGTGAGATGCGACGGGGTCAGTCAGGACCCCAGACTCTGCACAGGTCCTGCCAGGGGGGCCCAGGTGGTGGTGGTGGGACCAGGGGTGTGGGGTCCCC
>NW_027726380.1:0-315 GCF_054177405.1 Leptonychotes weddellii | reverse complement strand
AGCCTGAGATCCTCCTCTCTCAAGTAGAGATGAAAACAGAAGCTGCCTCACAACAGTAGAACCGTGAGATGTCGTGCATGGCGGATACTCAGCCAAGTGCCTGGCTTAGACAATCGATAACCACTAACTGCCCTTATTATTAGTAGTTATTAACAGTGTTAGACACTTTGTATCTGGTAAGTTGTCCACTGGTGTAGCCGAAAATAGATATTAGGGAAACTTCCCAGCCGAATGTTTCTCAGTATTCTGCTATCCAGAGTTACTCAGTAGGGAAAGGGTTACCAGGTCACTCCTGTTGGACGTCCCTCTTGGGTA
>NW_027726379.1:0-315 GCF_054177405.1 Leptonychotes weddellii | reverse complement strand
GAAGCCGTCTGCTGCCGGTCTACCAGGGCGGCCCTAAGACCCCACCCACGGGGGCTCAGTTACAGGAGCACAAAAGGTCTCGGTTCCAAGGTGGGGGGGGGGGGTGGCGTGTGTGGGTGTGTGTGTGTGCGTGCGTGCGTGTGTGTGTGTGTGGGGGGGTGCTCTCTGGGAAGCCATGGGAAGGGGAGGTGCCCCATACGGCCGCATCTGCCTTCTTAGAATCGTGGATTCTGTCATTTCTGAAATTGTGGAATTTCTTGGTCTTATTGGTTCCTTTTGTAGCAGTCACTTTCATGACAGGTTCAGTAAATGGAA
>NW_027726378.1:0-315 GCF_054177405.1 Leptonychotes weddellii | reverse complement strand
CATTACATCATTAGTTCTAGATGAAGTGTTCCATGATTCATTGTTTGTGCATAACACCCAGTGCTCCATGCAGAACGTGCCCTCCTCAATGCCCACCACCAGGCCAACCCATCCTCCCATCTCCCTCCCCCCCAGAACCCTCAGTTTGTTTTTCAGAGTCCATCATCTCTCATGATTCGTCCACCCCTCTGATTTCCCCCGCTTCATTCTTCCCCTCCCGCTACCTTCTTCTTCTTTTTTTTTTCTTAACATATATTGCATTATTTGTTTCAGAGGTACAGATCTGAGATTCAACAGTCTTGCACAATTCACAGC
>NW_027726377.1:0-315 GCF_054177405.1 Leptonychotes weddellii | reverse complement strand
GTCCACTTTATCTGTTTTATTCTTTTGTCCCTTGTGTTTTTTGGTATTGTATCTAAAAAACTATTGCCTAATTCAAAGTTACAAAACTGTCTTATGTTTCTTTCTAAGAGTTTTATAATTTTAACTTATTTTTAGTTCTAATTTTGAGCTGTTTTTGGTGTGTAGTATAAGGCAAAGGTCCACCTTTATTCTTTTGCATGTCGACATCCAGTTGTGCCCTTGATCATTCATCATTATGCCAAGAAAAAAATTTCCTCTGATATATAAATGAAAAGCTTTCTAATTTTTTAAAGTCATAGGACATTACCTCTAGAA
>NW_027726376.1:0-5131 GCF_054177405.1 Leptonychotes weddellii | reverse complement strand
CAAACAAACAAACAAACAAACAAACTCGTAGACACAGAAAAGAGATTGGTGGTTGACAAAGGTAGGGGATGGAGAGGTGGTCAAAATGGGTGAAGGTGGTCAAAATGTACAAACTTTCAGTTATAAAACAAGTCCTGGGAATGTAATGTATAGCATAGTGACCATAATTAACAATACTGTATTATATATTTGAAAGTTGCTAAGAGAGTAAATCTTAAGAGTTCTCATGACAAGAAAAAAATATTATAACTATTTGTGGTGATGGATGTTAACTAGACTTACTGCGGTGATCATTTTGCATACAAATATTGAGTCATTGGTGTACACCTGAAACTAATATAATGCTATATGCCAGTTATATATCAATTTGTAAAAGTAAAATAAAAATATTTACATAAAAAATATTGGTGCTCAAATCTGTACATGATGACACAGAGGTAGCGCAGTGGAGCAAATTAGTGTGCAGGCTCTAAGGGTAGGCCACTTGCATTCTGTTGCCTCCTCTGCCACTAGCTGTGTAAACTTGGCCAGGTCTCTTAACCTCTCTGGGCTTTTGTTTCCTCAGTTGTAACAGAGGTATTAAGAGTACTCACAACCTATTTGGGGGAGGCACAATTAAATAAGTTAATATATAAAAAATGCGTCAATACCCCTGACACACAGTGAGCACTTTGTCACTATCAACTATTATACTTTATAAGAAGCTGTTCTTCAGGGGCCTGGGTGGTTCAGTTGGTTAAGCGTCTGCCTTGGGCTCAGGTCATGATCCCAGGGTCCTGGGATTGAGCTCCACATTGGGTTCTCTGCTCAGTGGGGAGTCTGCGTCTCCCTCTGCCCCTCCCCCCACTTCGTGCACGCTCTCTCTCTCTCTAATAAATAAATAAAATATTTAAAAAAAAAAGAAGCTATTTTTCAACTGAGATGTCATTTATTAAGTTCTGTGTGTTTTCTGTTGCATTCCATAAAGTGCTTCATCCATTCATTCACTGAACGTTTATAAAATACCTAGTACTTGCCACGCAAAGCAGTTCCTGTCCTCAAGGAACTAACAGTTTAGGGAGAGAGATAGACATGTATCAGATGATCTCAGGGCAGCATGATGAGTGCAGGCCAGAGAAAGGGGAGGGGGCACCTGGTCTGAAGCTAGTAGCAAAGCTTCCAGGAGGTGGTGCCCGGGGTACATCTCAGAGAAAGTGTGCTTATTCTTCCACAGGGTAGGGATGGCAGAGGGTAAAGTCGTTCCAGGCAGAAGGGGCAGAGTGAACAAAGACAAATGAGGGAAGAGCCTGAGTTTGGTAATTTAAAGATTTACCAAATCTCGGCTTCTCTGCATATCTGCCCCATCTCCTCTATCTTTACCAATGTCCTCCTCCTGTATTCAATATCGTGTCTATTTCCTCCACCTGTGTATGGAGTTAGTTTGCCGACCAGGGTCCCCAGAAAAGCTCCCTGACATCCTGCTAATGGGCACAGTCTCAGCATATCTTCATTCAAAGTGACAAGAAAATCTAATGGCCCAAGTTTACCTATTTGGCCATTTGTTTCTGGCATCCTGCTTTTGCCCACTTTTGGTCCAACCATGAATGGCTGAGAAGTAGACAGATGTGTTGCAAAGCCTGTCTCTCCATCAACAAGGTGATACTCTCAAAAAATATTGGAGGAGAGGCATTGACTCACATCATGACACCTTCTCCCCAAAGAAGGGCCAGTGTGAGAACCCAGTGTGAGACCTGGAAACCCAGGGAGAGTGAATCTTAGGACAACAGAATCTTTTGTGGCCATTCTTACTGTGAATTAGGTTGATGCCGATTGCATCTATGCTCAGGACATATTCTGTAAGGGAAATAATTGATCTTACCCTATCAATGCCCATTTAAATCTTTTTGGTAATAAACTATTTCTTAATCCACACCGTCCAATCTTAGAACTATTGAGATGATGTGGAAAAATAGACCATATTCAAATAACCACATGGCTCTTTCATTTGACTCTTTGCTCAAACTAATTTTCTTTTTGTTTTCAGATCATTATAAATCATGGCAGCACCATTTCATAAAAATGTAATATGAGAATAAACCAGTTTTAACTTGTAAAAAAAAATAATGCTTTAAATATATTTATCTCAATTACATCTACTATCAGTGGGTGGTTGTTACTGCAAATCTTTCTGTGCTCAACTTCGTTTGGAAAAAATGGAAGAATAAATTGATGGCTTAGGAAGGAGAGATTCCCAGTCCAAAACTATGGAGAAAAACCAATTTTAGTTTTGATCACAAAAGAGCTCAAAGAACTCACACCACAGCAGCTCCATTCAACTTATGCAATAGCTTCACTCTGTCTCTCTAAGTCATCCTTCTAGAGTTTTTTAACCAAAAAGTAGCCTATGAAATCTACTACTGAATGCAGCAAAAGCAGGGTTTCTGTTCAAGAATAGACATCTGAGGCTGTCAAATAAATCCATTATTTTAGAGGATGACAATGACCTTATTGCTTCACCACTGAAAAAATAAACTCGACTACAAGGATATGACTGGCTCCAAATAGCCACTTCAAACCACCTGCAAGACTGAAGACCCTACTCTGAAACTACTAGTAGGAAAAAAAAAAAAAAAATGGAGCCAGATGGTCATTCAGTAGTAACACAACCTACTCTTAAATTGCATTCAGAGAATTTCATTCCGATACAAAGTGCTATTGGATGGAAGAATAAAACCTGAAAACTCAGAAGAAAGAAAATTAGAATTTTTAGCTTGAGCAAACTACAGATGGACCCAATTAGCAGTGCTGGCCATTTTGTAAAACGTTCGCCTTTTGTTCTCACAACACGTCCACTGCCAACCACCCTCTCATTTCTGCAATGTGTTCATTCCCTCGCATCTATCTCACCAGAGACTCACTCCCCATGGTTTCAGGTTAAGGTGTCATGTCAAACATCTATATCTTGATCAGGCTTAATTTTAATCAATGAGATCTCTTCATGAGAGATTTTCATTCAAAGTTTTATACTTAATTGCACAAAAGAAAGATATCATTATCTTATATCATTAGCTTTCCAAGAAATTTCCAGCATTAGCATTGCATTTGATTGGGAAAATGTGACGGGCACCTAAAAATTACAGAATGTGATAATGTCATTTATTATGACAGGTGCTTTGTGGGGCACTCTGTACAGATGATCTTTTAAATCTCACAACACTGTGAGTTAGATCCTCCCACCTTCCTCCATACAGTGGAGGAAACAGCCTTCGAAAAGATTGAAGTAACCTTCCAGGAGTCAAATCCAGGAGTCAGAGATCCAGGATTTGAACCTTGCTGCATCTCACTCCGTAACCCATGCTCCTCCTCCTGCTTCCAGGTGCTCTCCTCCTGTATTTGATCCACTGTTCCATCTTCTACACTGTCATACAAAAATACTATTTCATATTGAACCACCTGAGACTCCATTTCTTAAAATCCACCCATGATTCACAGCCATTTATGTGCTCCTTCAGACGGCATACAGAGCCGTGCATAAATTAGCTCTCTTTTGTTCCATCACATCATTTCCTGCCAGTGATAACAAACCAGACCCCTACTCTCTTAGAGTTGTGGCCCCTGGGCACTAAGATCATTAAATTAAAATAGATGCCTACTGCTTAGCAGGATTTTAAGAGATGTTACTGACCACATGGCCTCCCATATGCCTTAAGAGTAGAGTAATAATCCCAACCAAGCCTGATTATATGCTTCAACATTAACAAATCTTCACAAAATCTTAAACTTTTTTCCACATTAACAGATTTTCACAAGATCTTCCCTCTTAATACTTCCAAAATGCTTCCCAAGCAAGCAGCGTAAACACCTTCATCACTATACCATGGGAAGAAGTGGTGCTCCGTCAGGAAAGACTTCAGCCCTTTGTGCTGAGACATTGCTGAGCCCAACTCTCCCACTGACCATCTCATTCTTAAATATTCCACAAGGAAACAAATCTGAAAAATCCTACATATAGATGCTCCAGATATGAGGAAGCATATATTCTTCACCTTCCCCATGTATAGACATGTTTTGGTCTGGGGTTAGGCTTGTTAAAAACTTGATTTAATTAACCAAGCAGAAAAGAAGCAAAGAAAATCTCTGATATAGATGTCTGGCCATTTAAAGCCATGGTCCTGCTTATAGATATTCCCCTGCAGGAAAGAGTGGAGGAAGCAAAATGTTCTGCCCCCTAAACTTCCATTATAACAGTAGGTTTCCATATGAATATTAATGTTATTTTTTCGAAAACCTCCTTCAAGTTGTTTATACTTGTTAATCTTGAACTGTATGGGACTGCCCACAAGCTGCATGGTTTCTATATGCCTTTGATATAGCTGGACATTCCCTGTTTTCTCTCTCAGGAATCCTCTTCTTATCATCTTCTCCTTGAAGACTGTATTCAAGCATCATCTTCTTTTCCTTTTTTTTTTTTTAATTTTACTTACTTATTTGAGACAGAGAGAGAGGGAGGGAGAGCACAGAGGAAGAGGGAGAGGGAGAAGCAGACTCCCTGCTGAGCAGGGAGCCCAATGCGGGACTCAATCTTAGGACCCTGGGATCATGACCTGAACCAAAGGCAGATGCTTAACCGACTGAGCCACCCAGGTGCCCTAAGCATCATCTTCTTTTTTTTCTTTTATTATGTTATGTTAATCACCATACATTACATCATTAGTTTTTGATGTAGTGTTCCATGATTCATTGTTTGTGCATAACACCCAGTGCTCCATTTAATAAGCGCCCTCTTTAATACCCATCACCAGGCTCCCTCTAGAACCTTCTCCCTTTAATACCCCCACCTCCCTCCCTCTAGAACCTTCAGTTTGTTTCTCAGAGTCCATAGTCTCTCATAGTTCATCTCCCCCTCCAATTTCCCCCCCTTCATTTTTCCCTTCCTACTATCTTTTTCTTTTATTTTTTTTAACATATAATGTATTATTTGTTTCAAAGGTACAGGTCTGTGATTCATCAGTCTTACACAATTCACAGCGCTCACCATAGCACATACCCTTCCCAATGTCTATCACCCAGCCACCCCATCCCTCCCACCCCCCACCACTCCAGCAACCTTCAGTTTGTTTCCTGAGATTAAGAATTCTTCATATCAGTGAGG
>NW_027726375.1:0-315 GCF_054177405.1 Leptonychotes weddellii | reverse complement strand
TTTCTTCCAGCCTGGTCGGCAGTATTAAACCCTCAGTGCTCCCCGACCCCCAAAACCTCTGTGTCACATGGAACATGCAGTTAAATCCTAAGTTCACATGATCATAAACGTTAGGTTTTTCTCTTATATAAATGCTCAGCAGACACTCAGAGGTCAGGTGGACCCAGGCAGTTGTCACTATGCAGGACACTCTGTGAACCTGTTTGAACACACAGCACCCACATCCAGGAGCACCCCTAACCCCAGGAACTGAAAAAGGAGCCGCCCTTTGCAGCATGCCCACCAGGGGGCAGTGTTGCGGCGCGGAGAAGGGAG
>NW_027726374.1:0-315 GCF_054177405.1 Leptonychotes weddellii | reverse complement strand
TACCACCTCCCGACCCCCCACCCCCTCCCTTGTAACAACCATTTTTAAGAAATGTGCTTGCCTTAGGGGGTCTGGACAAAAGAAGGAGAAAAAACTTTCTTTTTTCCTATTCATTGTAAATCATGCAAGTGAGAAAAGCTAATCATTCCCTCAACAGGGAAACTACGGAGAGCTGTCTTGGTTTTTTTTTTTTTTTTTTTAAGATTTTATTTATTTATTCGACAGAGAGATAGAGAGAGTGAGCACAAGTAGGCAGAGTGGCAGGCAGTGGGAGAGGGAGAAGCAGGCTCTCTGCTGAGCAGGGAGCTGGATGTG
>NW_027726373.1:0-315 GCF_054177405.1 Leptonychotes weddellii | reverse complement strand
AAATGAAATTTAAATTGTAATTTATGCATACTGTTAAGTAAATCACTATCCTGCTCCTTTAAAACCAAAACCTCATTTTTGCCAAATGTTAGCAATCCAGAGAACTAAATTGGGCCATACAAAAAAAAAAAAAAGAAAAGAAAAGTGGGTAAATCAGGTGTTTCAAAATTCCACACATTATTATAATAACAACAATATCAAAATATGGTAAGTAACTATAGGCAATTCCTGGGCGAGAAGTGATTTGGAAGGTGGGCAAAAAGTTGAGTTTACATTCATTAGTATGGTGTGGAAAAAATTGTGCATTTCTTCTAT
>NW_027726372.1:0-315 GCF_054177405.1 Leptonychotes weddellii | reverse complement strand
GGTGGTATACAAGGTCTTCTGTTACCTTACCCTGACCTACCCCTCCAGCCTTTTTCCCAGTATGCTTGTCCCTTCTTCCCCAGGTCCTATGTTCTAGCACATAAGCAGTTCCATGTGAGTGAGTCACACTTCTGCCTTTTGTATGTTCATTAACTCATTATTGATTTATTCACTCTTCATTCATTCATTTACTAAATACCTAATGGAGGTCAGGCAGAGAGCAAAGTCCTAGGATAGATGTATACTATAGGAACACAGAAGAGGGATATGTAAATAAGACCGAGGAGTTAAAGTCTCTCAAGAGAGGTAACAACA
>NW_027726371.1:0-315 GCF_054177405.1 Leptonychotes weddellii | reverse complement strand
CGGCCAGCGTCACGCTGCACGTGCTGCTGGTGGACGGCTTCTCGCAGCCCTACCTGCCGCTCCCGGACGCGGCGGCGGCCGAGGCCCGGGCCGACCCGCTCACCGTCTACCTGGTGGTGGCCTTGGCGTCGGTGTCGTCGCTCTTCCTGTTGTCGGTGCTGGGGTTCGTGGCGGTGCGGCTGGGCAGGAGGAGCCGGGCGGCGTCGGGGGGCGGCTGCTCGGTGCCCGAGGGCCCCTTTGCGGGCCACCTGGTGGACGTCAGCGGCGCGGGGACCCTGTCGCACAGCTACCAGTACGAGGTGTGTCTGACGGGAG
>NW_027726370.1:0-315 GCF_054177405.1 Leptonychotes weddellii | reverse complement strand
GAAGGGGGGGAAATCGGAGGGGGAGACGAGCCATGAGAGACTATGGACTCTGAGAAATAAATTGAGGGTTCTAGAGGGGAGAGGGGTGGAGGGATGGGTTAGCCTGGTGATGGGTATTAAAGAGAAAAAAAAAGTGTTTTAACTATTGTATAACACATTTATATGGAAGAACATTCCCATTAATTATATTTCATTTTCAATAAAAAAAGAAGTCATAATATTAAACAAGGTAAGGTTGTGACATATATCGTAGAAGAGGACGAAAGTAAAAGAATATGAAGTGAGTTAGTGAGAAATGAACTGATACTGGACATT
>NW_027726369.1:0-315 GCF_054177405.1 Leptonychotes weddellii | reverse complement strand
TTGAGTATGCAGAATAGTCACATAATTAGACGCTTAAAAGGTACAGAAGAGTCATGAAAAGCCCCCCTGGCCCCTGCCTCCCCCAAGGTACAGACAGCAGGTGGGTTTTTATTTCCATTTTGACTCTGCATCCCTGGACCATCCATGTCCAGGCATAGATGGGCTCATCACTCTCTGATGGCCTGGATGGTATTCCACAACGTGGCCACTGGGGTTTCCCTCCCATGACTGTGACTTCAGGGAAGGGCGGCTGGTTAGACCCCTCTGCTTCCGTGGGGAAGGTGTGTCCTGGGATCGTGTGACCAGAGGCACGCG
>NW_027726368.1:0-315 GCF_054177405.1 Leptonychotes weddellii | reverse complement strand
ATTTCCTTGATCCTATGTACCGGATGCATCCCCTTTTTTTGTTTTACTTCTTCGTTTTGCAAACCTCCAGATACTTCCTGGGAGAAGTTTTGGAGAGATCAATTTTTCCAGTTCACGAATGTCATAGAAGGCCTCTATTCTGTCTTCACATGTGGTTGATTGCTTGGTTTGATATAAAATCTGGATTAAAAACCATTTGATCACAGAAATGTGAGTGCCTTATTGCTTTCTGGCTCATAGCAGAGTTGAAAAGAAGTCTGGATACCTCTCTGGTTTTTACTAACCTGTAAATGACTTTTTGTTTCTCTCTCCCTC
>NW_027726367.1:0-315 GCF_054177405.1 Leptonychotes weddellii | reverse complement strand
GTTTTATGTGATTGGATATTCAGTAACTTTCTCATCTGACTGTGAAATTACCTCTAAAGACTCTTTTCTTCTACTTCTAGGATGTGGCCAGGTGGGTTATAATCCAGCCCCAGAGGAATCATAGCAGGAAAAAAAAAACCCAGGTAAATAGGGAAATTCTCATATTAGTGGAAAAGTGGATGGCTGAGAAAGCCCATGATGAGTTATCTTAAGAAAGTGTGTCCAGTCAGCTTTTGGGATGGAGTTCCTCTTCTTACAAGCAATCCGCTTGGATCTTCTACTAATGAAACCCTCAGACTGGAGTGCAGAAAAAAA
>NW_027726366.1:0-315 GCF_054177405.1 Leptonychotes weddellii | reverse complement strand
AAAAGAAACACACTTAAACCATCATAAGCAAAAAGGAGTCTTCATTATAAGTGTATTCAAATTGATCACAGATCCCACATACATCACAAAAGCCAGAATCAGAAGAAGTCAGAAAACTAGCCTCTGACCTCTGACTCCACTTTTTCTGAAGCAGATGGAATTACTATTCTGCCTTGCTCTACATGACTTCTTCATTCTTTTGTTCTTCAGCAGAGCAACATTCCTTTTTTTGGCATTGATATGATCATCTTTGTCTTGCTTTACATGATCTTTCAGCTTAAAATGCTAACAGACTCTAGCCAGATCTCTGAATCC
>NW_027726365.1:0-5131 GCF_054177405.1 Leptonychotes weddellii | reverse complement strand
TCCTCCATCTCTCTCTCCTCCTTCCCTCCCCCCTCCACTTCTCTCCCTCCTTCCCTCCCCCCTCCACTTCTCTCCCTCCTTCCTCCATCTCTCTCCTCCTTCCCTCCCCCCTCTACTTCTCTCCCTCCTTCTCTGTCTCTCTCTCTCCTCCTTCCCTCCCTCCTCTTGCCAGTCCTCTGGTTGGTGGCATCTTACCTGGGCCACTGGAGGGCATCTTATGGGCAAGAGGCAGAGGGGAAAGGCCTTCGAGGGGAGAGAAAACAGCACTGGGGTGTGTTAAAGGGGGCCTGGATTGGTAGTGGGGTGAGGGGGGGAAGGGGGAGATAGGAGGAGGAGGAAGAAGAGGAGGGAGGAGCAGAAGAGGAAGAGGGAAGGAAGGGGAAGGAGGAGGAGAAGTAAGAGGAGAAGGAGGGAGGAGGAGGGAAGGAAGGAGAAGGAAGGGGGAGGAGGACTGCCTACCTAACATCACGACTTACTAGGACGCTACAGCACTCACACAGTGTGGAGCCACATACATCAATAGAACAGAAGAGAACCCAGCAATAGACCCACATGAATACAGTCAACCAATCTCTGATGCAGGAAAAAAAAGCAAACAATGGAGCAAAGACAGTGTTTTCAACAATGGTGTTGGAACAACTGGACATCCTAAGAAAAACAAACTGAATCCAGACACAGAATTAACTCAAGATGGCTTATAGACCTAAAATTCAAAACTTTCTGGAGGATAACTCAGGAGAAAACCCAGGTGACCTTGGGCAAGGTGACAACATTTCAGCTGTGACACCAAAGACATGACCCATGCAGGAAATAATTGATAAGCTGGACTTGATTAAGTTTTTAAATTTTTGTTCTGTGAAGGACATTGTCAAGTGATTTTTAAAAAGTGGCTTGTCTTCTCAAAGATTTTATTTATTTATTTGAAAGAGAGAGGGTGTGTGTGTGCGAGCAGGGGGAGGGGCAGAGGGAGAGGGAGACAGAATCCCAAGCAGACTCCCTGCTAAGCACGGAGCCTGACTGGGGGTTCCATCTCACAACCCTGAGATCATGACCTGACCAAAATCAAAAGTGGGACTCTTGGCCAACTGAGCCACTCAGCGTCCCAACAAGCCACTTCTGATATAGGATTTTGTTATCCAAAATATACAAAGAATTCCTCAAACTCAACAATAAACAACCCAATTAAAAAATTGGCCAGTGACCTGAAGAGACCCCTCACCAAAGTAGACTGATGGCAAATACGCATAAAAAAATGCTCCACATTATAGGTCAGAGAAATGCAAAGTGAAACAACAAGGTATCGCTGCACACCTACAGAATGGCCAAGTCCAAAAAGTCCAGAACACTAATAACACCAACTTCTGGAGAGGACAGGGAGCATCCAGAACTCTCACTCACTCAAGGCTGGTGAGAACGCAAAATGGCACAACCACTCTGAAAGATAGTTTGGTGGTTTCTTTCTTTCAAGATTTATTTATTTTTAGAGACAGAAAGTGAGAATACCCACACAAGCAAGATGAGGGGCGGAGGGAGAGAGAGAATCTCAAGTAGACTCCCTGCTGAGTGCAGAGCCCGACACGGGGCTCGATTTCATGATCCTGAGATCATGACCTGAGCTGAAATCAAGAGTCAGACCCTTAACCAACCGTGCGACCCAGATGGCCCCACCCAGTTTGATGGTTTCTTAAAAAACTCAACATAGTCTTACCATAAGATCCAGCAAGCTCCCTAGTATTTACCCAGTGAAGGTGAAAACTTATGTCCACACAAAACCTGCACACACATGTTTATAGCAGCTTTATTCATGATTGCCAAACCTTAGAAGCAACAAAGATGTTCTTCAGCGAGTGAATGGACAAACTATGGTACATACAGAAAATGGAATATTATTCAGTGATAAAAAGAAATGAGCTTGAGGGTATGTGATCATGGTGGCCTAAGACATCCCTTGCTTTTGTCCCCCCTCCAACAATGAAAATTAACAAAAATCAACAAAATTGACAAATATTTAGCTACACTAACAAAAAAGAGAAGACTCAAATAAAATAAATGGAGGAGACATTACAATAGGTACCTCAGTAACAAAAAGGATAAGAGACTATTACGAATAATTACAGGCCACCAAATTGGGTAACCTAGAAGAATGGATAAATTCTAGAAACACACAACCTACCAAGGTTAAATCAAAAAGAATTTAAAAATATGAACAGACCAATAACAAGTAAAGAGATTCAATCAGTGATCAAAAACCTCTCAACACAGAGAAGCCCAGGACCAGATGACTTCACTGGTGAATTCTCCCAAACATTTAAGGAAGAATTAATGCCAATCTTTTCTCCAACTCTTAGAAAAAATTCAAGAGGAGGAAACATTCCGAAACTCATCTTACAAGACTAGCATTCCCCTGACCAAAGGTAGACAAGGACAGGAAAAGGAAACTATATACCAAGATTCCTGATAAACATGGATGCAAAATTTCTCAACAAAGGATTAGCAAACTGAATCCAACAGCACAAGTAAAAGGATCATGCATCATGATCAAATGCAATTCATCCCTGGGATGCAGGGATGGTTCAAAATATACAAGTCAATAAACATGATACAGCTCATTAAAAGAGTGAAGATAAAAATCATCCAATCATATCAATAGATGCAGAAAACAATTTGGCAAAAATACAATATCATTCCATTATAAAAACCGTCAACAAATTGGGTATAGAACATACCTCAACATAATAAAGGTGATATACGACAAGCCCACAGTTAATATCATACCCAATGGTGAAAGGTTAGAGCTTTTCCTCCGTGGTCAGGAACAAGACAAGAAAGCCCACTCTCACCACTCCTATTCAACACAACACTGGAAAGTCCTAAACCAGAGCAATCTAGCAAGAAAAATAAAAGGCATCCAAATTGGAAAAAAGGAATAAAATTGTCTTTGCAGATGATAGGATCTTATACATAGAAAATCTGAAGGACTCCAACAACAAAAAAACCTGTTGGAACTAATCAGTGAATTCAGTCAAGTTTCAGGACACAAAATCAACCCACAGACATCAGTGCATCTCTATACACTACTACTGAAATATCGGAAAAAGAAATAAAGAGAACTATCCCATTCACAATGGTACCAAAACCAAGAAAATACTTAGGAATAAATTTAACCTATGAGGTAAAAGATCTGCACAATGAAAACTATAAGACCTTGAAGGAAATCGAAGATACAAATGGAAAGACATTCCGTGTTCATGGATCAGAAGAATTAATATTGTTAAAATGGCCACACAAAGCCACAGATTCAAGGCCATCACTATCAAAATTTCAGTGTCATTTTCCCACAGAAATAGAACAAAAATCCTCAAACTCGTATGGAACCATAGGAGACCCCTAAAAGCCAAAGCAATTCTGAGAAAAGAACAGAACTGGAAGCAGCCCACGTCCTGATTTCATGTTATAATACAAAACTGTAGTCATCTAAACAACATGGTACTGACATAAAATTAAACACATTGACCAATAGAATGGAGAGCCCAGAAATACACACTGGCATATACAGTCAACTAATATTTGATAAGGGAGCCAAGATTACCCAATGGGGAAGGACAGTCTCTTCAATCAACAGTGTTAGGAGAGCTGGACAGCCACATGGAGAATGAAATTGGACCCCTAGCTTACATCACTCACCAAATAACCTGAAGTTGATTAATGACGTATCATGCCTGAAGCCAAGAAGCTCCTAGAGGAGAACACAGTAAAGAAGCTCCTTGACATTGGTCTTGGTGACGACGCTTTGGATAGGACACCAAAATCACAAGCAACAAAAGCAAAAGTTAGTAAGTAGGTTTACAACAAACTAAAAAGTTCTGTACAGCGAAAGAGAATCAACAAAATGCAAAGACGACCTACAGAACGTGAAAGAATATTTACAAATCATACACTGGATGGGAGTTAATCTATATAAAGAACTCATACAACTCAATGCCAAAAAAACTAATTAAAAATGGGCAAAAGAAGTGAATAAACCTTTTTCCAAAGAACACATCCAGATGGCCAACAGGCAGATGAAAAGATGCTCATCAGTCATCATCAGGGAAATGCAAATCCAAACCACAAGGAGTCATCCCCTCCACCTGTTAGGACAGCCATTGTCAAAGCCAGTGGGGACGGCGAGTGTGGTGAGGACAGGGAGGAAAGGGATCCTGGTGCACCACTGCTGGAAGCTGAAATGGCTACTGTCGCCATGGAAAACGAATGGAGGGTCCTCGACAAATTAACAATAGAACTACCACATGGCCCAGCAATCCCAATTCTGGGCAAATTTCCAAAGGGAATGAAACAGGGTCTCAAAGAGATCTTCGCACCCCTGTGTTCATGAAGCATTGCTCACAGTAGCCAAGACATGGGAACCACCTCAGTGTCCGTGGATGGATGATGGATAGAGAAAATGTAGTCTGTGTGCTACGGAATATCATTCAGCCTCGAGAGAAAAAGAAAGTGTTGTCATTTTCAACAACATGGATGGACCTGGAGGGCATTACGGTAAATAAAATAAGAGAGACAAATACGGTATGACCTCACTTATATGTGGGATCTAAGAAAAAAACAAAAACAAAACAAAGAACTCAGAAGCAGAGTGAACTCAGAGACTGAATGGTGGTTATCAAGGACTCTGGGGCTGGGGACGTGGGGAGAAGTTAGTCAAAGGGGCAAATTTCCAGTTATAAGACAAACTCTGGGGATCTGAGGCGAAGCCTAATTAAAGTTAATACTATATAATAAACTTGCAAGTTGGAAGAGAGTGACTCTCACAAGGTGCCCCCACAATAAATGGGAATTATGAGATATGTAATGCAAAAGTGAACGCCTCCATCAAAGTGCTTCAAATCAATACGTTGGACACTTTAAACTCGCACAGTGCCGATTATAACTCAATACAGCTGGGAAAGGAAGAGAGCCGGGAGGAGCCTGAAGGGCCTGTCACCCGGTGAGAGTAGCCACCCCGGAAAGGCCGCGGCTGCCTGGTTCCCACCGCGGGACACTCAGGAAAGGCAGAGCTGAGAAGACAGGGAAAGGACCCGTGTTCCCGGGGGTTGGGAGGATGAACCGGGGGTTTCCAGGGGAGCGAGAGGAC
>NW_027726364.1:0-315 GCF_054177405.1 Leptonychotes weddellii | reverse complement strand
AAAAAGGTCGTTGGCTGTTTTTTGAAGATCCAGAAGTGACCTGCCGTACTTGCCACATGATGAAAACGGCGGGCGCGACGCGTGAACCTTTTAGTAATTATCGTTTCCGCAATATCGGTGTGCCTCGAAACCCTGCTCTTCTAGCTTTACCGGGTATGTCTCCAGACTTTATAGATAATGGTCTAATGGATAATACTAACAGCAACACAGAAGAGTTTAGGGGTATGTTTAAAAACCCAACGCTTCGCAATATCGCGGTCACGCCGCCTTATATGCACAATGGTGTCTTTCGCAATCTAAGAACAGTGATTGAGT
>NW_027726363.1:0-315 GCF_054177405.1 Leptonychotes weddellii | reverse complement strand
TCAAGCCCCGTATCGGGCTCCCTGCTCAGCGGGAAGCCTGCTTCTCCCTTTCCCACTCCCTCTGCTTGTGTTCCCTCTCTTGCTGTCTCTCTCTGTCAAGTAAATAAAATCTTTAAAAATAAATAAATAAATAAAATCTTTAAAAGAAAAAAAAAGCTACTCCCTCATGCCGAAGACTCTTCCAACTTAAAAAAAATTATGGGGCACCTGGGTGGCTCAGTTGGTTAAACATCTGCCTTCGGCTCAGGTCATGATCCCAGGGTCGTGGGATCGAGCCCCGCATTGGGCTCCCAGTTCAGCAGGGTGTATGCTTCT
>NW_027726362.1:0-315 GCF_054177405.1 Leptonychotes weddellii | reverse complement strand
AAAAAAAAAGAAGAAACTGCTTCCCAAAATTTTAAAGAAACAAAAACTCATGTATGTACAAAAATAAGGGTAAATACAATGAAGGGATGGAATATGAATGTAAAGATGAAAACTACAAAGATTTTATTAAAGGAATTGATAAGATAAGAAGTTGTTTGAGAAAAGTAAGAGGAGAAATTAAAAAAAAAAAAAAGGAGAGAGTGTGATCAGGCAGGAGACTAGAACAAAGCCATACACTAGAGATTTAGGGTATATTTTGGTCTGTTAGAAGAAACTGTATCACAAAATTTTAAAGAGAGAACAACTTACATATAT
>NW_027726361.1:0-315 GCF_054177405.1 Leptonychotes weddellii | reverse complement strand
GAAGCCGTCTGCTGCCGGTCTACCAGGGCGGCCCTAAGACCCCACCCACGGGGGCTCAGTTACAGGAGCACAAAAGGTCTCGGTTCCAAGGTGGGGGGGGGGGGTGGCGTGTGTGTGTGTGTGTGTGTGCGTGCGTGCGTGTGTGTGTGTGTGGGGGGGTGCTCTCTGGGAAGCCATGGGAAGGGGAGGTGCCCCATACGGCCGCATCTGCCTTCTTAGAATCGTGGATTCTGTCATTTCTGAAATTGTGGAATTTCTTGGTCTTATTGGTTCCTTTTGTAGCAGTCACTTTCATGACAGGTTCAGTAAATGGAA
>NW_027726360.1:0-315 GCF_054177405.1 Leptonychotes weddellii | reverse complement strand
ACTTCTTCTTCCATTATTTTTTATTTTAACCCCCTCTGATAGTTTTCTAGTTATCAAACCATGCAGAACACCTACAAACTCAACAGGAGATTGAAGAAAGAACAGCAGCAACTCTATGAACAGAAAAATGACCACATTCTGGAAGGTAGGAAGTGAAGAGAAATGAATCCGAGGCGATATTTGGGAAGATAGACCATGCGGGGAGGGACCCTCCATCAGCTGGCTACCAGCAAGTGATAGAGCAGCGGAGCACAAAATTAGAACTTTTAGAAATCTGCTCCACTGAGTGACATTGCTCCAGGGGCTAACCAGGGG
>NW_027726359.1:0-315 GCF_054177405.1 Leptonychotes weddellii | reverse complement strand
CTCCCTGCTGAGCTTGGAG
Source organism: Leptonychotes weddellii (assembly GCF_054177405.1). Classification (NCBI taxonomy): domain Eukaryota; kingdom Metazoa; phylum Chordata; class Mammalia; order Carnivora; family Phocidae; genus Leptonychotes; species Leptonychotes weddellii. The sequence continues at coordinate 296 of NW_027726359.1, read as the reverse complement.
CTTGATCCCATGACCCATGAGACCATGACCTGAGCTGAAACCAAAGTCGGACACTCAACTGACTGAGCCACCCAGGTGCTCCTGAACAGTTTTTTTAAAAAAATGCTGTGCATACTAAGGATAAAAATCAAAACTTTCTCCCTTGCAGTGCACTGGAGAAGGCAGGCAGACTGGAGCATACAACTGTTAATATTTTGTACTGATCCCATATTCATCATATGAACAAAGGGTTGTGGGAATATTGGATCCCTTGCTGGAGGGTTGGGAGTGTCCTGGGTGAGGTAACAGGAATTGGC
>NW_027726358.1:0-315 GCF_054177405.1 Leptonychotes weddellii | reverse complement strand
TGTGTGTGGGGGGGGAGGCTGCTTGACTCCAGGCTCTGGTGTCTGCATGGGGACCTGGTGAGGGCAGAGGCTGCAGTGAGGGCCGGTGAATGACAGTCACCCTGAGAATCAGGTTGAGAGCAGATGTCATCTGGAGTTAATGGCGGTGGGGGGGGGCGGTGCTCAGGGAGGTCTTTTCATGTGCAGGGGGAGCATGCGATCAGATTTTTGTTGGGGGAAGACCCATTTTGGGGTAGCGTGGAGGGTGGACTGTAGGAAGGGAGACTGTGGCTGCGGGAGCAACCCCCCAAAGAGAGCTGAGTAGGCTGCCTGAGC
>NW_027726357.1:0-315 GCF_054177405.1 Leptonychotes weddellii | reverse complement strand
CAGCATTAACATTTTGGAAGCCAGGAAGCATTATACTTGTGATAATGGAATTAGCAGCCCCTAAAAAAGCTGGATTCTAAGCTGGCAACAGGGAAAGCCAAGAAATGACCTTATTTCTACAACAGAATCCTGTCCCTGCACCCCCAATCCCCAAAAGGCTCAGGACTTTGTAGTACCGGGTATCTAGTAATCGGGGTAAATCTGGGGATGAATATACAGAAATTTGTTGAAATCTGTATGAGAAGCAATTAGAAGCCCCAAACTGCTTCTCCCACCGGCAATAGACAGGAGTTTACTTTGTGGAGAAGTTGTAAC
>NW_027726356.1:0-315 GCF_054177405.1 Leptonychotes weddellii | reverse complement strand
ATTCTGTTTCTGTTCTTACAATTGTTGTACTCCAACTGTTTCTTTCTAATCTACTGTCTAAACACAGATATATATAACACCACAAGAGTTGGATGCATGAGTTGAGCCCTAAATGCGAACAATTCTGAACCCACGGGAATTTGCTCTTGAAACAAATGAGCATGGCTATGCCCCGAGTGTCAGGGTCTGACTGTATAATAGAGAGTTGTCCAATTAATTTCTATACTGAATATAAGATTTATTAAAAGATACATAGACCTTTTTTTAAATGTGGTAAAAACACATTAAAAAATTTATCATCTTGGGCGCCTGGGT
>NW_027726355.1:0-315 GCF_054177405.1 Leptonychotes weddellii | reverse complement strand
CTCCATGCCTGAGACGGGAACCCAAGGCCAGCAGCACATGCACATGTCTGAGCGTGCGCACGTGTCTGAGCGTGTCTGAGCGTGCGCGTGTCTGAGCATGTCTGAGCGTGTGCGCGTCTGAGCGTGCGCGTGTCTGAGCGTGTCTGAGTGTGCACGCGTCTCTGAGCATGCGCGCGTCTGAGCGTGCGCGTGTCTGAGCATGTCTGAGCGTGCGCGTGTCTGAGCGTGCGCGTGTCTGAGCATGTCTGAGCGTGCGCGTCTGAACGTGCACGTGTCTGAGCATGTCAGCGTGCGCGTCTGAGCGTGCACGTCTGA